>NC_057730.1:19821728-19837590 GCF_004010195.1 Chiloscyllium plagiosum
CCTCCCCGCACCTTATCTCAGTCCCAACCCTCGAACTCAGCATCACCTTCCTAACCTGCAATCTTCTTCCTGACCCCCAGGAAGTCCCCACCCCCACTCCGGCCTATCACCCTCACCTTAACCTCCTTCCACCTATCGCATTCCCAACCCCCCTCCAAGTCCCTCCTCCCTACCTTTTATCTTAGCCTGCTTGGCACACCCTCCTCATTCCTGAAGAAGGGCTTATGCCCGAAACGTCGAATCTCCTGCTCCTTGGATGCTGCCTGACCTGCGCTTTTCCAGCAACACATTTTTCAGCTTCTTCTTCAATCTTTGCTGGTATAAGGTTGTAGGGTCTCTGTCTCTAGTGTCTGTACTTCACAACCTTTCTCTAACTGCACTTACCACCTCTTTTAATTATTGAGCTTCTACATTTGATCTAACCCATTTATTTGTGTCTTTGTCCACCCAGTTGATTCTGAGCATCCTTTGTCACACACATTTCAAAAGCTAATAATGTTCTCTCATCCACTTTCTTCAGAGTCCCAACTCTTGGAATTATGTAATGCAACACTCCATAGTGGTCAGCTGACTAGACGTTTCTTCAGTGTCATGCTTATGAACTTCCAGACTCTACTAAAGTCATTGGTTATGCTTATTGTCCTAACTAATCAACCAGAATTTAATTCTTGACCAAATTTGTTGTTCATTATCAATCACTTGAGGTGGTGGCCTAGTGGTCGTATCACTGGACTGTTAATCCAGAGACCGAGGTAATATTCTGGGGACCTGGGTTAGAATCCTGCCGTGGAAGATGGTGGAATTTGAATTCAAAAATCTGGAATGAAGCATCTAACGGTGACCATGAATCCCACTGTCGATTGTTGGAAACACCAATCTTATTCACTAATGTCCTTTGGAGAAGGAAACTGCCATCCTTACTTGGTCTGGCTTACATGTGACTCCAGATTCACAGCAATGTGATGGACTCTTAACTGCCCTCTGGACATTAGGGATGGGCAATAAATGTTGACCTAGCCAGTGACTTCCTCATCTAATAAATAAATAAATAAATAAACAAACAAACAAACAAATAACTTGCTACCTGTCTCTCAACGCTTCTAATTTTGACTTTTCCATTGCCATCTAGAAGCATAATGCTGGTCGTTTACCTCATTTACATTCATTCAAAAGACACTCACTGTGTCTTTTGACTATGCTTGTCATATTTTCGAGCTCTCTTTATTCTGTTATGTGTTGTCAACTACATACCTGAGATTTCACATTCTAAGACCTCTTATGAGACTGATGCATCTCTATGGTAAGTCTTCTTGCACCATTGTCTTTACCTTCTCTCCCATAATAAACAGCGTGGGTGATGGCAGAAACTCCTATATGAATCCCTTCTCAAACTGGAATTGGTTTGTATGCCTATTACTAACTCATCACAACCATTTCTGTATAGCTCTCTTATTAGTAACATAAGTTTGGATGCAAAGTGTGCAAGTGTCTTCCATAGAGCAATACGCTGGACAGTGTCAAGTGCTTTGGCACAATTTGTAAACATAAGACAAAGTTGTGCTTCCTGCTTATTTTCATATTACTCCATGAGGTTTATAAACAAATGCATCCATCAAGTGTATTATTTTCAGGAATGAAGCCAAATGGCTTCTCTGCCACAGGTGTACATCAATGATGACAAGTCGTTCTTTAGATGCATAACTAAGTAGAAGTACTCTGAAGAAATGCAGATTAACTGCAAATATTAAGATTAGCCTTGTGCGACAATATTAAGGCGTTTAAATTATGACTAGAAGTACGATAGAGTTATATTTAAAATGAAATTAAATATATTAACTGAAGTTTTATCCATTGAGAGGGCTTTGGTGTTAATGAAATGTCCAATATTGAGATAATACAAAATCAAACTAGCATGAATTCTTTTCAGAATTAAGACCAATGCCACATTTTACCAAAACTGATCATAACTCTTCACTGCATCCTACCTTTGCTGTGGACATGGGAGCCATTTAGCTTAGTGTTTAAATGTGGCAATTTTTCTTTCTGTGGCAATTGATCGTCACCTGTTTGTTTATTTCTATGGATCATCTTATCTTCAGATTAGGTACCTCGAGTTGACTCACAGAACCTTTCCCATTTGTTATTGGCATGAGGTGATTTCATGCTATGATGTTTCCTGGAATGATAATGCTCTTTCTGGTAATGGCTGTCTTTGTCACTGTGATGCCGTTTCTTTTTTTCTTCTTTTTTCCTGTGCTTTCTTTCATCAATGTCACAGCTTGCCTCAGATGCACCAAAAGGTTGTTGCCTGTGGAAGGGTATTGGCCAAATGGGACGAGATCAGTTTAGAATATCTGGTCAGTGCTGACAATTTATACTGAAGAGTAAGTTTCTGTGCTCAGCAACAAACATTGCCTCTGAATCGAAAAGTCATGAGTTCATGTTATCCTCCAGAGACTTGTGGCTTATATTGTGCAGTACTGAGGGAGTGTTACATTGTCAGAAGTGCTGCATTATGGGAAGGACAGTACTGGAGGACTATCACATTGTCACAGATGCAGTACTAATGCAGCACCATTGAGGGACAGTACTGAAGGAATATTGCATTCTTGGGCATAGTATTGACGTAGTGCCACACTGTGGTTGGTGCTGTACTGCAGGGGGTGCTCATTGTCAGAAGTGCAGTACTGAGGGGACACGAAACTTGGGGGGAGAGATTACTGAGGGAATAGCTCTCTGTGGGAATGGCGACAGAAGTAGGTAGAAGGTCCAAGAAGTCTCAACCTCTAAATCATTCTTCAACCTACTCGGACCAAGTAGTTAATCTTCCATTTTATTTGATAAGTATCTGACTTGAATTTATTGGGGGTGCAAATCTAGTGGGTTTAGAAGGAAAAGTGTTCATTGTCCTCTTGATTCTAATATAACTGACTTTATAAAATTGACTGCATTTATTCATATTCATGATCTTTAATTTTGTAGTAAGATTGTTTACATTAACCTTGCAACATTCTAAGTATCCTCAATTTTCAGGTTCTAAAAACAAATAATAGTATTATTGTTCTGTACCAGCTGTTAATATTTGTTTCTTGTTTCTTTGCAGGATGTGTTCCTAATCTGCTTCTCACTGGTGAGCCCAGCATCCTTTGAAAATGTTCGAGCCAAGGTAAGCTCAGCTTAAGGTAGAATAAAATTGGCTTTGTCGCAATCTTGGCACAGTTTCCATGATGCTGTTCAATTGATGCCACCACAGTTAACATGGGGCTTGTACTGGAGTCAGGAAGGGGCAAACTTAAAACATAATTACTCTGATTTGCCCATGGTGGCTTTGAAGTTTTGAACCATTCTGACTTTATGACCATCCATCAGTATGTGACTTCATGTCCTGTACTGGTCATAGTTGAGAAAGCTGTCCATAGAAAGAGTGCAAATAGTGCTTATGACAGCACATTGGAAATGCTTGGGGTTGGTGATCTGGATCCTGCCACTGGTTAGAGTAGACCTTTGAATTCTTGAGATCTAAATTAGATTCTGGCCCTGACTGGGTGAAAGTTTCTCTTTTAAGCAAGACAGATTTAAGTGAGTTTGCAGTGAAATTCCTGATGAGGGGCTTATGCTGAAATATTGACTCTCCTGCTTCTCAGATGCTGCCTGACCTGCATTTTCCCAGCGCCCCCCTTTTTGACTCTAAATGGGTTTGGTCCGCTTCAAAGTAGTTAACATCGTGTCAGGTGCTTCACTCTTTAATAATATCTTTGTATCTTGTTGGGGCCCGAGGGTGTAGGACTGTTGAAACTTAATTTTAAAAGGGCAGTGATAATGTTAAATTGTACTTCAAGTGTCAGAATGGATTTACAAAAGGGAAATCATACTTGATAAATCTGGTGATTTCAAGGCTGTAACTAAGAGTTGATTAGCCAGTTGATGAGGCTTACTTGGACTTTAGGAATGCTTTCAATTAAGTCTCACAACATTAGATGTAACATTAAAGTACTTGGGATTGGGGTAGACATGGATAGAAAACTGGTTAGCAGACAGGAAATAAGGAGTAAATGTGTCATCCTGCCAGTTGTAGCTAGTGACTAATGGGGTACTTTGGGGATCCTTGCTTGGACCCAGCAATTCTCAATAAATATAAATGATTTAGATGAAGGAAGTAAATGTAATATCTTTCAGGTTTGCTGGTCACACATTTAGGTGGGAGTGTAAACTTTGAGGAGCTTGCTGAGATGCATCAGTGTGACTTAGAAAAGTTGAGTGAAAGGGCAAATGCATGGCAAATTAGGCATAATGAGTATAAATGTGACGTTATCCACTTCAGTAGCAAAACCAAAAAAGCAGGTTATTATCTGAATGACAGTAGATTAGGAAAGAGGAAAGTATGACAAGACCTGGGTGTACATTTTTGTTTCAACGTTTATTTTCATTACTGAGTTGGATGATTCACATGATCATGTTGAATGGTTGAGCAGGCTTGAAGGACTGAATGACCTACTCCTCCCATGTTCTATGCTTCTAAAGATGTAGCACTCAATGAGTATTTAGATTTCTGTACCTCAGGGTATTGGGTACTCAGCCCTTGAGCATGTTCAAGGGATATAGGAATAGGATGGAAATGCTGAGTTGAAGTAAAAGGTCAGCTATGATCTCACTGAATGGCAGAGGAGTCTCAAGGGCTGTGAGGTTTAGTCCTGCTCCTTTCTCTTACAAAGAGTCTGTTTATCTTCCTAGTGGTATCCGGAAGTAAGGCATCATTGTCCGAATACTCCCATCATTCTGGTGGGCACCAAACTTGATCTGCGGGATGACAAGGACACGATTGAAAAGCTGAGGGAAAAGAAACTGACTCCTATCACGTACCCTCAGGGCCTTGCCATGGCGAAAGAAATTGGTATGAATTTCCTTCCTGGTCCCTGTTAACATTAACTGCATCTGTGTGTTAATCTGGGTTCTACCTGCTTATGAAAATGTGACTGATCACCAATGTGGGTTTTATAATCAGCATGGCTGGGACTTTTTTCTTTGGAGTATAGGAGCTGAGAGGTGACCTTATCCAAGGCCGTTATGGTTTTTTAAACATTATAAGGTGAATAGCCAAGGTATTTTCCCTAGTAGAGAGCACAGGTTTAAGATGAGGGGAAAAGATTTATGGGAAAGGTTTAGAGGTATATGGGCCAAATGCAGGCCAGTGGGGCTCGTTTTCTTTAGGAAAATTGGTTGGCATAGATGAGTTGGGCCAAGGGCCTTTTTCCATGCTGAGTCTGCCTGCCCCTGGCTTTTTAAAAAAAAATCATTGGCTGGAGCTCACTTCACCCCACTTTCAGTAAAATTTAATCTCGCTAATTTTTGATTTTAAGGCAGCATCAATGTCTGTACTTTTTAAAACCTATTTTCCAATCACCCTGTTCAGAGGTGTTATTACACACCTCTGGAACCGATGAGGCTTGAACCTGGGCCTCCTGGCTTAAAGGTGGGGATATTACTGCACCATAAGAGCCCAAAGTAAACACAGCAAATCTCAAGCTGCCCCAACTTGGAGACATCCACCTGGGGTACAGCTCCTGTGACTTTGGGTAGTGGTGGTAATCAAATCCATAACTCGGTAGAGACAGAACCTTATATCCAATTCCTCTGTGCTCGACCACGCTACCATAGAATTTCTGTAATCACTCAAACGCTAGATACTAATCAGCTGTGATTAATCAGTAAGTGTGTGTGTGTGTCTCTCTCTCTCTCTCTCTCTCTTTCCTTGGAACAGGATGATTGTTCTAATGGCAAGAAGCTCTGTAGGCAACCTGTGGTACACTAGCTGCTACAGCTTTCTGGTTGCCCAGGAAACACTCCTGCGCTTGCTGCCTGCAACTGGAACATCAGAAGAATTGAGAATCTGTTTGGCCACTTTATGCCATGCCTTCTGTGGCTTTCAGGTCTTAAGTTGTGACTTAAATCCAGATCTGCTGGCCCAGATGTAGGCGACTAATACTGCACCACAATGTTTCCTACACAAACTGTCTATTATAAAGATATTGCAGTCCATTTGCACATACAGCACTGTTGTAAAGGGCTTTGGTGGTCTTAACTGAAATCGGCACACTGAATAGTGAATACAATTGCACGTAGATGTAGAATCACAGCAGAAGTAATTTAGCCCATGGTGTCCAAGTCAGCTGTCCAATTAGCGCGCGCTCTCCACTTTTTTTTCCTTTTTCCCCAAAGAATTTATGCTTTTCAAATAATCTATCTAATTCTGTTTTGAAAGCTGCTGTTGAATCTTTTGGGTCTTTCCTAATTAGTTGTGGAAGGCGAAAGATTGAGCCATGGTTCACGATCACCACTCAGTGTGGGGGTCTGTTTTGATTTTTCAAAAGGCGGTATATGAGATTTATACAGACATAAGCACCACTGGCTCACTTGAAGACCAGCTTTTCATTTTAATGCTGTAGTCCCACTAATAGTTGTTCCACCACTTGTTCCACAGGCTCAGTGAAGTACTTGGAATGTTCAGCACTAACTCAGCGAGGTCTTAAGACCGTGTTCGATGAAGCAATCAGAGCGGTTCTCTGTCCTATCCCTGTAAAGAAGAAGAAGAGAAGATGTTTCCTTTTTTAAATCAATCGTTTCCACCAGTTTACCAGGTCCACAGAGCATCGATTCAAATATGCCAATATTTTTTCCCTGTTGTGATTACTTTCCTTTTTCCTTAGAGTCCCTCTGTGCAGTGCTATTGGAACGCATCTACTGTTTAATTTTTTAGATATTTAATGTAACAGAAGAGTATCAGTTATAGGTTCTATTGGTTTTCTGTCCCCTATCTACATTCCCAGCCTACTGCCTGTTTACACTCCTCAATTGTATTTAAGTTGCCAAATTATCCAATGTAACTAAAGATATCTGTTGCACTACAAACACTAAATGCATAGAAGGAACTGCCTGTTTCTATCTGGTACTGTTTACACCTTTCCAGAACTCTTAACCAAGCAATTAATGCTGACCTACTCCTAGCTGTCCCAGAGCAGCTAAAACTAATCTGTCAATAGTTTAAACTGCAGGGGGTGAGCTGGGTTTAACATGTGGTATTGGAATGGTTACAGACATATGATTGTCACATCTCTGAAGATATCACAGAATTTGTACAGTTCAAATGCTAAAAGTGCTTTAGTTGGCCGTGTTTATTAATTATATTACTGTTTATCACATTACCTTGCTAGTTCAAAGATGACACAGATGCTTTATTGATGCAAACGGTAATTACAGTGAGTTAATGTCTGCTGCTACATATTTAAACTTAAAAACAAAAGTCTAAGAAAATTGGTAGTAAAATCAGTATGTGCTTCCATTTGAGAGCGCTGCGGTTAACAATTGGCATTGAATTGGGAGTTTCAGTATTCTCTGGTATAGACTAAATGAGTGGGGGGGAACACTATCTTTGAAGAACCTTTGTGCTGGTTTTCCTGAATCGTTGCATGTTTTTAAAATATGGATGCAACAACAGATGGAATTGAATGTTGGTGTGGTGAGAGTAAATACACAAGCTTTGGGTAAAGAGGAGCTGGCCTTATTGAAGGCATTAACTGAGGCCTAACAAACATTACTGATTTATATCTTAATGGGATTCATATGACAACATGCATTTTGTATGTTTCTAAAATGGTTATACGCAACTGTGACTAGAAAGGTTTTTGTTTAAGTCACAAAATTTAAGTCATTTAATGGTCACATTGGAAGTACTAATGCCTCAGATTTGAATGCAACAAGTGTTATTTCATAATCTGGAACATAATAAGGTTGATATTGCTAACTTTAGTTATAAAACTTGATTATGTAGAAAATGCTTAACGTCAGTAAAAAAGCAATTTTATTGCCTCTTTTTATCCCTCCATGTTTTAATCAGCATGACTACAGATCACACAAATCCTTTCTCACCTGTGGTTAATTTCAATTTTGGGAAGCCTTAAAACCAAATAGACCAAGTCTTGCACGGAGCCATTAACCCCTCACCTATCCTAGTGCTCTGTTTAATTCTACCATAGACGCCTTATCTAAAATGTACATAATCCCAATGTATTTTCTACTTAATTTTTCTAATGGTTATGTTCTATGCATGTTGCTCATCTATTTGGGAACAGTGAAATCCAACAGGGAAGGACTGTTAACAGAAACAGATGAATCTGCTTTTTTTAAAAGAAAAAGAACAAGTGTTAAAATGTTGGAGAAAGAGGAACTGCTTGCTTGCATTCATAATTATTCTATATGTTTACTGTGTGATTTGAATAAACAGTGAATACTCTGTTTAGAGATCTACATCTGACTGCACAATCGGTCAGTGCCTCTGTTTACTGATCCAGCATGCAATGGGTTAACACTGTGGGTTGAGTGTTTCTTTCCCTCCTCATCTGATTTTACACTAGGGTTTATTTAAGGGTATGCATTAGGGATTAGATTAGATTACTTAGTGTGGAAACAGGCCCTTCGGCCCAACAAGTCCACACCGGCCCGCCGAAGTGTAACCCACCCATACCCCTACATTTACCCCTTACCTAACACTACGGGCAATTTAGCATGGCCAATTCACCTGACCTGCACATCTTTGGACTGTGGGAGGAAACCGGAGCACCCAGAGGAAACCCATGCAGACACGGGGAGAACGTGCAAACTCCACACAGACAGTTGCCTGAGGTGGGAATTGAATCCGGATCTCTGGCGTTGAGAGGCAGCAATGCTAACCACTGTGCCACCGCGCCGCCCACAATGTGGTACAATGCACTTAGAGCTGGGGTGTTTTTTTTTAAATCTCTTGTTGATTGAAATAAGCAAATGAAGGGGAAGACAAATGGCCTACGTGTCATACAAGCCAGCATGTTTTGTTAAAGGTGAATATTGCTCCTATTCCAGAACTTTAATTGAAGATTAGTGTGAACTCAACTAATCTGCAATTGAGGAAAACACTATTGGATAAACTCAGAAGATCTGGCAGCATCTCTGGAGAGAGAAAGACTTCATCAGAAAAAGAGTCTGATATGATGACTTCAGAACTGCTGAATTTCCCCAACATTCCTGTTTCAGATCTCCAGCATCTGCAGTTTTTTTGCCTATATTACAGTTTAGGCAGCAGTCAGACTGGTGTAAACTAGGTATCTCATTCCTTAATTTTGAAGAGCTAGTTAATAGGTGAAAGAGACAAACCTGTTTCTCTCCAAAGCAATACTATCACACCCTCTAAAACTTCTCAGTGGTTAGTGGTTACATTTTGTGAATGAGCCATCCAAGCAGTGCATAGCTTTTGGTAGTACTGATCTTTAAGTTCTCAATCCATCACAGTTCAAACTTTGGTTTGGAAGAGTTTTTTAAAAAAAACTGATCAGCTGCCCTGGGTTGAATGCTCTGACTAACCAATTACCTCAATACTTTTGCAATCCATGTAGGTAACACTGTACAATTTCAAAAATGCTGGAGAAACTGAACTGGTCTGCCAGCATCTGTGGAGAGAAAGAATGGACATTGAGTCCAGTATGACTGGAAGGGGGTTAGGAATTTTTTTTAACATTAGACAGGTGGTGGAGGAGGGATGAAGGGAACAGTGTGTGCACACTGCAAAATGGTGGTGAAACAAAAATGTACAATAATTGATCACTGTCTTTTCTAATGCTTTGACTAACGCAAAGTAAAAGAAAACATTTATTTAGTGCCTCATCAAAACATCTGCAAGCTCTCGCAATACTTTAGTCCACTGTCTGAGAGAGGTAAAGGGTTATTTATGCCATTTATTTTCAGATTCGAGGAACTTTTCATTGCTGTGTTGTGATTTTCCACAGCATCTGATTGCACTGTACCCTTTCTACCCCTTTACAAACATCAGGAAAAGCTGAATAGGGCTATGATTGCTGTTATGGCCATGCATACATTTTAAGTGAAGAATCAGTTTAGCTAACATTATCCTTGAAGTCAATACTTGTGGGAAAGGGACAAATCCATCAAACATTTTTGAACCTAGTGGATTGTGTGATGTACATTGTTACATTAGCTGGTGTAGAAACAATTTTTTTTGTATGTGCTAGAATGTTTGGAACAGACCTTAAGATACATTTTAAATATTTAAAGAAATTGCTATTGCTAAGTAACAATTTGTTAAATGTGTCTCACCCTGAGGGTAATTACTTAGATTTATTATAACGTTGCATGGCTTTTCTTTTGCTTCCTCTAAGACTATAATTCTTAAGTAATATTACTCATAAATGTTAAATGACTAAATATTTCAAACATGCCAATAGTAGAGAATACAGTATTGAGTGTTATCTAGAATATGCTCCGAGGTGCAAGCTGATTTCACTGTTTTAAAAGTGAGTTGGTCAGGTACTTGCTAAGGAACTTTTGCAGTTAGGGACAAAAACAGTAGAGGAATATACATATTTTTTTTCAAGGAATCAGCGCAAGCTTGACTGGCCGCCTTGTGTGCAGTAAAGTTTTGATATGCAACACATTGTTACAATGAACTGATACAGGCACAGGAAAGAGTAGTGTTTATGCTCATGAAACCTCTTAGCTGTAAGTAGTAAGATCTCTTATTGGTAGGATGAGAAAGTTGAAATAAAATGAGAAATGGAAATGCAAAAAAAAGTATGTTGAAGCAGAAGCACTGACCACCAGTCTGCTGAGGCGTATCCATAAACATCAGCCAAATCAGTGATGGAACAATATGGAATACAGTTTGCTTGTCTAATAGAATCTTCACCTTTCAAATGTGTGTTATCTAGTGTATGCCAGAGGAGCCTTTTGTAATGATCACACCTGCTGTTATACTTATTTCATATGACAGTGTTTAATTATCTTATGCTTAAAAACCCACAATATGCATCATGCATTCACATTGGACACCCAGATTTCTGTAGATGTGTCTACAGTGCTTGCTGTGGTGCAAATGGCATAATGAAAAGAAGCAATCAAATTCTTCCTCATAGCACCTCATTGGCCTTGCAAACCAAGGCTTTTAGATATCTTAGCTACATCAATCCATAATTTGACAGGCCACAGAGATTTCCACAGTAAGGTGGAATAAACATTTGTGGATGTTCTGATTAGTCATTACAGTTTTCATAATTAAGACATGTATTGCTAAAGATTGTACAGTTTATTGGGCTCATTTTAAATTGTCAAGTTTTTCTTATTCACCAATATTTATTTAGTAAACAGGTGGAGGGTATATTAGGGGAAAGGTAGTTGTGAAGCTCTACTCAAAAGTTGTTTACCAATGTTGTTTCTAACTTTGCATAAGTATACAAATTAGGAGGCCCCTTGAAACTGATGTCCCAGTCAATAAGATCATAACTGATCTGATGATTCCACATCCCTACCTACAGCCCTTTATTATCAGGAATCTATCTACCGTAAAGCATTCAAAGACGGCTTTATCTTTTGATAAAGAGAATTCCAAAAACTTTCCAGCTCCTGTGAGAAGGAAAAATGTTGTGTTTTTTAATATAGGTATTTTTATTGAAAAAAAATTTTTAAACCTTTTTTACAAAATTACAATGTAATACAAACAAGTATAAATACTAATATACAATTAAATATATAAAAAGAGGAAGAAAAACCAACTAACTAATCTATCCTACAAACAACCAAAACATAAAATAGGATATCATACATTACTAGTGAAATAACAGAAAACATTGTGTTTTAAGCTACCTGTGTTTTTGTGCGCTCATAATTAGCCCATATTATTCTAGCCTTCTCTGTTCATTTAGTCGTACTACCTATTCCTTCCTGTCGCAGTATATTTATCATTTCCTATATTAGTTTTTCTCTCGCGTTGTCTCTATTCTGATGCATCACTTCGCCCCAAATTTGACCCATTTCCTAAGTTTACTACCAGTTTAAGATGGTATATTAGTTTAATGTGTTTATTTCTAAGAAATTACATTACCCCATCAACCATCTTCCAGAATCTATGGAAAATTTTTATTCCCCTTTGGGTTAAAGGCCCAAGTCAAGCAAGTGTCGTAGAGGTGTACAGCACAGAAACAGACCCTTCAGTCCAACCCGTCTATGCTAACCAGATATCCTAAATTTAGTGCCATTTGCCAGCGTTTTCACCCACATACCTCTAAACCCTTCCTTTACATCTAACCATCCAGATGCTTTATAAATGTTGTAATTGTACCAGCCTCCACCACTTACTCGAGTAGCTCATTTTATATACACACACCATCCTCTCCCTGAAAAAGTTGCCCCTTAGATCCCCTTTAAATCCTTCCACCCTCCCCTTATATCTATGCCTTCCACGTAACAAGCCGCTATGTTGACAGTAAAATGCAGTTTACTGTATAATTCCTTCGAGAAGAAACTCCGGAATCAGGTGAAGAGGCATCCATTTAATCTATGGCAATTAGATTGGAAATAACAGCATTTGACAACGAGATTTATATTTTATAATCTCTAAAATTTAGGAAGCAGACAGATGAGAAGCTGGAATCAGAACCGATCAAGAAATAGCTATTTCGGATTCACTGCGGTGGCCACACTGGTACATGTGGCTACTTTGTATATTGAATATTATGAAACTCCATAACTTGTACTCTGAGGCATTAGCCGTTTTTTTTAAAAAGTTAGTCAGGTTTCAACACAAACAACAATTATTGCTGTGGTAGCCATGGGAGTGAGATTAGTCACAGCAACACTAGTTAACAAAACAAAATGCTGAAGGCTTTCAACCTGAACTTGGGGCCTCAAAATGTTGCAATACTATGCAATTCTCATTAATAAAGTAATGTAATTTACTCCTGCCACCTGTGCAAGGTTAGGTCGGCATCGTATCACCAAAAACTGTCCAATATAGGCTAGATCCCTGCAAGTGCACACATCAAGTCAGTGTGGCCTTCACTATTCCATGTATAGTAATGGAATTTTAAGTCAAAAAAGTACTTATTGGGGGGGGGGGGGGGGTCTCTCTCAAGTTGGTGCATCAATTTTACACAAAATAATACCAATTAGAGTCACAGATGTATAGCAAACAGACTCTTCGGTCCAAATCGTCTATGTCAACCAGATATCCTAACCTAATCTAGTCCCATTTGCCAGCACTTGGCCCATATCCCTCCAAACCCTGCCTAATCATATACCCATCCAGACGCCTTTTAAAAGCTGTGATTGTCTCAGCCTCCACCACTTCCTCTGGCAGCTCATTCCATACACGCACCACTCTGCGTGAAAAAGTTGCTCATTAGGTCCCTTTTATATCTTTCCCCTCTCACCCTAAACCTATACCCTCTAGTTCTGGACTCCCCCACCACAGGGAAGAGACCTTATCTATTTATCCTCTCCACGATTTCATAAAGCTCTGAAGCCTCATGAGCCTCCGACGCTCCAGGGAAAACAGCCCCAGCCTATTCATCCTCTCCCTGTAGCTCAAATCTTCCAAACCAGGCAACATCCCTCTCAAGTTTCACAACATCCTTCCGGTAGGAAGACCAGAATTGCATGCAATATTCCAAACATGTCCTGTACAGCAGCAACACAACTTCCAAACTCCTATACACAATAGTCTGATCAACAAAGGAAAGCATACCAAAAGCCTTCTTCACTATTCTTTCTATCTGCAACTCTACTTTCAAGGATCTATGAACCTGCACGCCAAAGTCTCTTTGTTCAGCAACACTCCCCACAATCTTGCCATTAAGTGTATAAGTCCTGCTAAGATTTGCTTTCCCAAAATGCAGCACCTCACATTTATCTAAATTAAATTCCATCTGCCACTGTTCAGCCCAATGGCCCATCTGGTCAAGATCCCGTTGTATTCTGAGGTAACCTTCTTCACTGTCCACTACATCCCCAATTTTGGTGTCATCTGCAAACTTACTAACTATACTTCCTATGTTCACATCCAAATCATTAGTTTAAATGACAAAAGTAGTGGACCCAGCACCAATCTTTGTGGCACACCACTAGTCACAGGGCTCCAGTCAGAAAAGCAACCCTCCACCACTACCCTCTGTCTTCTACCCTTCGAGCCAGTTTTGAGCAAATGGCTAGCTCTCCCTGTATTCCATGAGATCTAACCTTGCTAACCAGTCTGCCATGAGGAACCTTGTTGAACACCTTACCATATAGATCACGTCCACCTCATCAATCCTCTTTGTTACTTCTTCAAAAAACTCAATTAAGTTTGTGAGACATGATTTCCTACGCATAAAACCATGGTGACTATCCCTAATCAGTCCTTGCCTTTCCAAATACATGTAAATCCTGTCCCTCAGGATTCCCTCCAAAAAGTTGCCCACCACTGATGTCAGGATCACCAGTCTATAGTTCTCTGACTTTTGCTTACCACCTATAGAGTCATAGAGATGTACAGCATGGAAACAGACCTTTCGGTCCAACCAGTCTATGCCGACCAGATATCCCAACGCAATCTAGTCCCACCTGCCAGCACCCGGCCCATATCCCTCCAAACCCTTCCTATTCATATACCCATCCAAATGCCTCTTAAATGTTGCAATTATACCAGCCTCCATCACATCCTCTGGCAGCTCATTCCATACACGTACTACCCTCTGCGTGAAAACGTTGCCCCTTAGGTCTCTTTTATATCTTTCCCCTCTCACCCTAAACCTATGCCCTCTAGTTCTGGACTCCCCGATCCCAGGGAAAAGACTTTGTCTATTTATCCTATCTATGCCCCTCATAATTTCGTAAATCTCTATAAGGTTACCCCTCAGCCTCTGACGTCTAGGGAAAACAGCCCCAGCCTGTTCAGCCTCTCCCTATAGCTCAGATCCTCCAACCCTGGCAACAGCCTTGTAAATCTTTTCTGAACCCTTTCAAGTTTCACAACATCTTTCCGATAGGAAGGAGACCAGAATTACATGCAATATTCCAACAGTGGCCTAACCAATGTCCTGTACAGCCGCAACATGACCTCCCAACTCCTGTACTCAATACTCTGACCAATAAAGGAAAGCATACCAAACGCTTTCTTCACTATCCTATCCTTTCTTAAATAGTGGCAACATATTAGTTAACCTCCACTCTTCCTGCACCTCACCTGTGACTAGCGATGATACAAATATCTTAGCAAGAGGCCCAGCAATCACTTCCATCCCCCATCACGAAGGCCTCCAAGCCCTCTGCTTCTTCCTCTCCTGCCGACCCAACCAGTACCCTTCCACTGACACCCTCCTTCGACTGACTGAACTGGTCCTCACTCTGAACAACCTCTTTCCAATCCTCCCACTTCCTCCAAACCAAAGGAGTAGCCATGGGCACCCACATGGGCCCCAGCTATGTCCGCCTCTTCGTAGGATATGTGGAACAGTCCATCTTCCGCAGCTACACTGACACCACCCCCCCACCTTCTCCTCCGCCTACATCAATGATTGTATTGATGCTACCTCGTGCTCCCATGAGGAGGTTGAACAGTTCATCCACTTTACTAACACCTTCCACCCCGACCTCAAATTTACCTGGACCGTCTCAGACTCCTCCCTCCCCTTCCTAGACCTCTCCATTTCTATCTCGGGCGGGCGACTCAACACAGACATTTACTACAAACCAACCGACTCCCACAGCTACCTAGATTACACCTCCTCCCACCCTGCCCCCTGTAAAAACGCCATCCCATATTCCCAATTCCTTCGCCTCCACTGCATCTGCTCCCAGGAGGACCAATTCAACTACTGAACAACCCAAATGGCCTTCTTCAAAGACCACAATTTTACCTCCAACGTGGTCAACGATGCCCTACACCGCATCTCCTCCACTGCCTGCACCTCTGCCCTTGAACCCCGCCCCTCCAATTGCCACCAGGACAGAACCCCACTGGTCCTCACCTTCCACCCCACCAACCTCCGGATACATCGTATCATCCTCC
>NC_057730.1:19838067-19868595 GCF_004010195.1 Chiloscyllium plagiosum
CCTCTCCGGCCTATCACCCTCACCTCCTTCCACCTATCGCATTCCCAGCGCCCCTCCCCCAAATTCCCTCCCTCCCCATCCTACCCTTAATCTCAGCCTGCTTGGCATACCAGCCTCATTCCTGAAGAAGGGCTTATGCCTGAAACGTCGATTCTCCTGCTCCTCGGATGCTGCCTGGCCTGCTGTGTTTTTCCAGCACCACATTTTTCAACTCTGGTCTCCAGCATCTGCAGTCCTCACTTTCTCCCAGCAATCGCTTCCCACAAAGTTCTAGGGTACACCCAATCAGGTCCTGGGGATTTATCCACTTTTGTGTGTTTCAAAACATCCAGCACTTCCTCCTCTGAAATATTGACATTTTTCAAGATATCACCATCTATTTCCCTACATTCTATATCTTCAATGTCCTTCTCCACAGTAAACACATGCAAAATACTTCTCCTGCAGCTCCACACATCGGGTGCCTTGCTGATCTTTGAGGGGCCCTATTCTCTCCCTAGTTACCCTTTTGTCCTTAATGTATTTGCTATCTCATGTCCCCTTTTTGCCCTCCTGATTTCCCTCTTAAGTATACTCCTACTGCTTTTGTAATCTAAAGATTCACTTGATCCCTCCTCTCTATACCTGACATATGCTTCCTTCTTTTTTGTAACCAAAACCTCAATTTCTCTTGTCATCCAGCAATCCCTACACTTACCAGCCTTTCCTTTGCCCATAACAAGAATATACTGTCTCTGGACTCTCGCTATCTCATTTTTGAAGGTTTCACATTTTCCAGCCAACCTACAAACATCGGTGGCACAGTGGTTGGCACTGCTGTCTCACAGCACCAGAGACCCAGGTTCAATTCCCACCACAGGCAACTGTCTGTGGGGAGTTTGCACATTCTCCGTGTCTGAGTGGGTTTCCTCCCACAGTCCAAAAATGTGCAGGTTAGGTGAATTGGCTATACTAAATTGTCCGTAGTGTTAGGGGAAGGGGTAAACGTATGGGTGGGTTGCTCTTTGGAGGGTCGGTGTGGATTTGTTGGGCCGAAGGGCCTGTTTCCACACTGTAAGTAATCTAATCTGTAAGCTTTTGAAAGTTCTTGCTTAATCAAAATTAGCATTCCTCCAGTTTAGAACTTCTATCCTTTTCCAGCACTAGTTTAAAACTAATATAATTATGGTCGCTGGCCCCATAGTGCTCCCCCACTGAGACCTGTCACCTGCCCTGCCTTATTTCCCAAGAGTATGTCAAGTTTTGCATCTTCTCTAGTAGGTACATCCACATATTGATCCAGAAAATCTTTTTGTACACACAAATTCCTCTCCATATAAATCCTTAACACTATGGCAATCCCAGTCCATGTTTATAAAGTTAAAATCCCTACCATAACCACCCTGTTATTCTCACATAACTATTCTATATCAGCTTTATCCCACTTTAATTCATCTCACCCCATTAACTTTTCCTACATTGCCTTGCTCCATATTATAAAATCTATTCATTTCTCTTTATTTTCATAAAGGATGGACTGAAGAAATCCTGCATTTTTAAAAATGTTAAAGGAACCCATTGTGAGTTGAATTACACTGCTGCTTTATACGCTGTAGAGGAGATAAGATGGCATGGCAAAGGGTGGTAGCAGAATAAGATTTGGCCAGCAACAGGCAGATGATTGCTTTGAACAAACATGACCAGTTTTGAAAGCTGAAAGTCATCAGCCTATTAACAACTCTCAGATCAGCTGCTGGACAGGTAAATAGGCTCCATTCCTGATGAAGGGCTTTTGACCGAAATGTCGATTTTCCAGCTCCTTGGATGCTACCTGACCTGCTGTGCTTTTCCAGCACCACTCTAATCTAAACTCTGGTTTCCAGCATCTGCAGTTCTCACTTTCTCTCTTGTTTACAATAGAGGGCAAGAAAACTGGACAGCTGGAGAAGACGTTCTATGTCTCTATCCCCACATACCTGAAGCCTGAAGAAAGCCATTTATTTTCTCCCACCAGTTGCCTTCAGCTGCTACCTTTAACCAGTAACAGAGAGTTTGGAAAGTGCATCAATTGCCTTGTGCTTCCTGTGAAGTGAAGAAACTTAGAGAAAGGAGAACAAAGAATAGAAGACCATGGGAAGCAAAAGGAACATCTTAATAAACCCTGTGGATTAGTAATATCAAATTATCTTTTCCTCCTTAATCCATAAAACCAATTACTTTGTCTGAGTGCAGGCATTTAAGTTTCAACTAGTAGAATTAAACATTGATAGTTGAGCATTTTTTTAAAACGTGAGACTAGAAATTATTCATTTGTAATAATGGGTTTTGTTAAGTTTAACTTTGTGAGAGCTTTCTATTCCATCAGACAGGGAAACTGAGGACATTGCATACCTTGATCAAATCATTAACTTTTGTGGCAACCCCAGGAGTAATGGGGCTTCAGTGCTTTCCTAAGTGGATTGCAACAATAATTAGCACGGAGAAATAATCAGCAGCTTATTGAGCAGCATCTAATACTTTAATTTGCTCAATAGCCAAAAGCAGTTTTAAAAATAATTTTGATTGAGGAAACGCATCACAACCTTCACATTGCTTTGCCAATCTAAAGTAAGAAGTCAAATGTATTCAATTTTTAAATGATGATACTCCTGCTCAAAGGAAGTGCACTGGAGAAATTCCATGTCAGCCCAGGTTGTTGTTGCTTTAACACCCAGAAATTTGGCTTATTTAAAAGCTTGTTTGCCATAAAGTTGGCAGATTTGGATTAAGTGATTAACACCTCCATAAATTGTCGGAACCTTTGCTGTTTTTTTTTTCTCTTCTTTAAATCAGTTTTTGGTTGGGAACGGAGATGAAGGTAACCTTTAGCTTGTGAACAGCAGTTTGTTTTTAAAGAAAAAGAACAAAAAAACTGATATTTGTTTGAGACCTGGCTTAGAACGTTGATTATGGGGTGATTCCTGTCCAAAGAATACTGTAGACATTTTGTCTCCAGAGATACAATATGTTCAAGCGTTGGCAGATGTTGAACATTAACAGGGCCATCGCACAGAGGCTGGTGCCAACCAGTCTAACAAAGAGAATGTTGTAAACAAAAACAGAATGAGAAAGTTTGAATTGGTTTTGAACTGTGGATTTCTGTCAGGATTGTGGCTGCCAAACTGAGGTTTCATTACTCCATGGTTATCCTCCCATTATCAGTTCAGTGGAAGTTCAGAGAATAGAATCTCAGTTATAAGAAGCAAACGAACATTCATCAGAGCCTACTGGAAGCCATTTGCATAAACTAGGGCCTTCAGAAATCAAGTAATACACAATGCCATGTGGAAACTGCTCAAGTGAACTGGCCAGTTACATCTCATTTCTCTTTCAATTTATCCCTTAACTTGTGTGTGTGTAGTGGGGGGGGGGGGGGGGGGTGTTGCACTAAATTCTGTTTAAATCTAAGGATTTTAAATTATCGTCTCATTTAACTTTGCCCAGCTAAAGGTACTATATTAATAATAAATGGTTAATTCTTTGATTTAAGCTATAAACATGATGCCTGGCATCAGTTATTCAACACGTTTGGTTAGGAACCAATGGGGCAATTCTGAATGCTTCAATTTTATTGCACTGCAAATGCAGGGTCATAGAGCCAGAGATGTACAGCACGGAAACAGGCCCTTCGGTCCAACCCGTCCATGCCGACCAGTTATCCCAACCCAATCAAGTCCCACCTACCAGCACCCAACCTATATCCCTCCAAACCCTGGGAAGGCTGATTTGATTTAACCATCTGCCCTCGTGTTGGAACAAAATGTATGACTCCATTTTAGGATACACATTATTCTGGTCTGTCTCTTCTTTAGCAATATTCTTGCTCTCAATGACCCTTAAACCCACTGACAGATTTTTGGGTAATAAAAGACTGAAGGGATAAAGGGAATTGTGCAGGATGATGGAGTTCAGCCACATCTTATAGAATGCCTAAGGAGGCTGAAGAGGCCAATTCCTGGGATAACAAAATTCCTTGAATGTCATACAATATAGAACAGTGCAGCACAGGAACAGCCCCTTGGGCCCGCAATACTGTGCTGAATATGACGCCAAATGAAACTAGTCCCTTCTGCTTGTCCTTGGTCCATATCCTTCCATTCACATGTTTATAATTGAAAGTTCCTTAAATGCCCCTGACAACATGTTTCAGATTCCTACCACTCTGTTAAAAAAAAAACTTGACCTTCATATCTCCTTTGAACTTTCCCCCTCACCTTAAATGCATGGCTCCTAGTTTTAGACATTCCAACTCTGGGAAAAGATTTCTGACCGTCAGACGGACATTCAACATGGTGCCACACAAAAGGCTGCTACATGACGAAGGTGCATAACTTTTCTGGCAACATATGAACATGGATAGAGGTTGGTTAACTAACAGGAAGCAAAGAGTAGAGATAAATGATTGCTTTCCTGGTTGGCGATCAGTGACTAGTGGTGTGCTGCAGGGTATGTTGGGACCGCAATTGTTTACAATTTACAAAGATGATCTGATTGAATGGTAGAGTGGGCTTGATGGGCCAGATGGCCTACTTCTGGTTCTTATGTCAACTCTATCTATGCATCTCAATTTTATAGACATCTATCAAGTCTCCCCTTAGCCTCCAATGCTCAGAGAAAATGACCCAAGTTTTTCTAGCTTCTCCTTGTAGCTCACACTTTCTAATCCAGGCAGCATTGTGGTAAACCTCTTCTGCACCTTCTCTAAAGCCTCCACATCCTTCCTGTAATGCGGCGACTAGAACTGAATGTGATACTCTGCGAATGGCCTAACCAAAGTCTTATAAAGCTGCAATGTGACATCGCAATCAATGCATAGTCTGGTCTCCTGCAGGAACAAACAGAAATATCAAAACATACAAGGATGGAATATTTATTGGTAGGGTCACACAATTCGTGGGGAGGTGGATACTCAGAATTGAATTTAAGATCCTGGTTTACTATTTTTATCTCCCTCTGATCTTCTTCAGATATTTTGTTTTAAAAAAAACCCTTTCCGCAATTTTATAGTCTAGCAGACCAATGCGGAAGAAGTACTATCTATATTCAAACAACAACTTCCATTTGTTGGAAGTGTCTTTAATGTAGTAAAATATTCCAATGTTTCACAGGGTATTATCAAACCAGATTTAAAAATGGGCTTACATTCAGCTCAAACATGCCAGATTTCGTTTCTTTTATACACAAACCTTAAGAAAAAAAATCAACCTGATAGACTTGTTCTTGATGTAAATGCAGCTGCAAACAGAAATCCAAAGAGCAAAAAAATGCACACTGAAGCCAACTCTGCTGGTGAAATTAAATACAAATGGACCAAAACTATGTAGGATTAACTAATAAATTACACGTTTGACACAATAATCAGGAAATTTAATGCTGCAACCAGAAAGCTCATCTGGCATATCCTTGTACCTAGGGTAAACATACTTGTGCAGTGGGACAGGAGCTGTGGCCAGAGAACTTATAAGGCACTACCTTTTCAAATGCCCAGGCCATATCCCCATTAACATCGCATGGCTTCTGCAAAATCAATGTCAGATTAAAACTATGCTGCTATCTAAGAAAGGAACACGCAGCTCCAGCTGCTCTGCTGGAACGAGTGTATTCATGCAGAATTACATGACTCAAACAAGTTTACATAAAATAAATAAAGTCCCTGACACCACAAAAAGGCAAGTGCACTACATATTTTAAAGTGGGAAACCAATGGGTCACTTAATAGAGTTCCTAAACCTCGGAGCTCCTGGAATAATCCGAGAAGCTTCAAAGAAGAATGAGATTAAAGCGATGCCATGATTCTCACGAACTGATTGGAGTAGTCATCTTGTCGCAAGTAAATCTGTTCCTTCACCCTTCAGGCACCCGTTTATGTTTTCATACATTATATAAAAAAAAAGAAATTGAAGAGGAAAAAATAAGTCTAGGTGGAAGTGGCATGGCCCCACACAGCGGGACAACAGGCCAGAAACTCAAAACCATCATTGTAACTGTTTGTAACATGGCCATCACAAACTTGGCCCAGTACAGCAGAGTCTCTGGCTCCTTTCTGGAAAGTCTAAAGCATGGTGCAAAACAGTGGTGGGTGAAATCACACCAAAAGGTTTAACAGACTCATTAAGCTCACAGCACCTGGAGCTTTGCACTAGATGCAGATAGCTCATTTCAACACGCCTCGCTTGGTGCAGCGTGTGACGTGGAGCAGAGGATGTAGGGTGCCTCTTGAGTCAGATCTTTGAGGACTTTGAATACAAGATCCGGCATGTGGTCAGTTATCATCTTGGGGCTGATCAGAATGTTGCTGAAGAATGATGCATCACACCACAACGCACAGTACTTTGCTTCAGAAAAGCAGAAACTAAAGAGGAGGGGAAAAAAAAAAGAGGAATTAGATCAAACTAGCTATGCAACCATTTATTCCAGCAGAAGGTTACCAATATCTGTAGCAGTAAGTTCTTTTTTAAAAAAGTTGCATTTATACTATTTATAACTTTACACCACCCAAAGCACTTTATGCCAATCAAATATATTTGAAGTGTAATTACTGAAGTTATGTAGGGAAATGCATAAACCAATTTGCATATAGCAAGCTCCTCCAAATAGCAATATCTTCAAACAGTTGGATTCCTCGTTTTACTAATTATGGTGGAAGCAAATGTTGCCAAGAATTGATCTTTGAATAATAGTTGTGGAGTCTTTCAATTCCACCTGAGAGGGTAAACAGAACCTTTATTTAATTTCTCGACTGAAAGGTGTAATCTCCAATAGTGCAGCAGTACCTCACTACCACACTGATGTCTGAACATTAAATTTGCAGGGAAAGAGCAGGGGGTGTATAATCGCTTTAAAAGAACAATGGGCTAAATGGCCTCTTTCTGTGCTGTGCCTAAGACTCTCAACTTCTAGAACAAGTCATGCAATTTCCTGATACTCTGGTGTGCACAGATTCAAAAGTGCCTTCAAATTTGGTGAAAGAGAAAGATCCAGAGAGTGGGATTAATTGAATAGCTCTTTGAAAACGAATCAATGAGTTAGTGACCTTCCGTTGTTTGCGATGCTATGCTTTAGACTAGCACCAGCTGTTTTTGACCTCCTTGTTAAAAGCTGCAAGGTTTGTAGTGCACATAAACTGATTGTCAGCAGTTCAATTCAGGCATTATATATTTTCATTTTCTCTGAACAAGCTTATCGTTCATAAATTCTTCTAGCAAAAAATCTCATCCAAACTCTACTACTTATACATGATGACTTTGAAAGAATATTTTTTAAATAGAATGCCATAATCACCTCCCTGTGCTGCATTTTTCCATAATGTAAATGATCTTCCCTGGAAGGAAAAGTTGAGGGCCTTGAAAAGGCGAACTCGTAGGTGATTCATCAGGGATGCTGCTGTAGGAACTGGATCGGTGCCCCATGAGATTCTGTTCTGCAAGAAGTGGCTCAGTCAGTCGCCTCTGTTGACTGTTGTCCAGGTCATTAGAGAAATTGTCTGGATCCCCTCCAAATATCTCATACCAACATCCACGCAGCAGAATTTGATACTGGACAGAGTACAAGACAATGGGTGATTAGATATACAGCACATGTGGGAGACAATGGCACAGTGTTAATGTCTCACTGGACGAGTAATCCAGAATCCCAGGTTATTGTTCTGGGAATATGGGTTGAATTCCACCACAGCAGACAGTATCGTTTAAATTCAAAACAAAAATGGAATTAAAAAGCTAGACTATTGGCAACCACATCAACTGTCATATAAACCCAGCTGGTTCACTAATGTCCTTTCGGAAAGGAAATCTGCCATCCTTACCTGGTCTGGGCTACATGCAACTCCAGACCCACAGCAATGTGGTTGATTCTCAACATCCCAAGATCACTAAATGCTGGTCTGGCCAGCAACACCCTCTCAGAATCATTGAATCCCTACAGTATGGAAGCAGGCCACTCAGCCAGAATCCACCTAACCCTCTGAGGGGCACACCACCCAGACCCATCCCCTTGTTATTCTGCATTTACCACAGCCAATCCACCTAACCTGCACATCTTTGGACTGTGGGAGAAAAAAGATACAGACGTGGCGATAATGTGCAAACTCTAGTTGTCAGAGAGTGAATCAAACCCAGGTCTCTGGTGCTGTGAGGCAATGTTAACCACTGAGCCACCAACTGGTGAATGAATGAAAAAAAGCAACAGCAGAGATTTCTCAAGTTGCTTCTTTCTGACACTCTGAAAGCTTTAAAATAGTCATGACCATTCAATGAGAACTGAAAGAGTTGCTGAGAGAGTATGGGCCTGTTCGCATGGGATATATAGCTGTCATAACTTGGTCAGAGGCCCATAACAGCAACTGCCTCAGAATTCACGACCCCAAAATTTCACTTTATAAATCCAGTTGAGGTCTTGGCCTGAGCTGGACACAGGCTCCATGATTAAATACTGATGTTTTAATGCAGCAAATTCACCTCCAGATTAGATCTTGAAAGGTTAAACTCTGAAGACAAATTGCATGGATTATGTTTAGACTCCCATGAGATAAAAGATTAAAGTGGTGATCATGATTAGATGATTTTGATACATTAGAAGAGGAGAAACCATTTCCCTTGGAGGGAAATCCAAAACTTAATTTCCTGCTGGATGAACTACTATCACATATTGAGGGATCCATGGTCCGCTCTTCCCTACTGGTGGGGACATCTTCTCGATGTCTGACTTATTGAACCCTTCCATCATTTAAAAGGTCTATTTCAGGTCACCTCACAGCCTTCTCCAGAGAAACAAAAATAATGGTCACAACCTGTTCAATCTTTCCTGTTAGATAGAACCTCTAATTCTAGGATTTATAACGATGATACTTTCTTACACATTTGCCAATAACCAGTTCCTTTTAATATGGAGACCACAACTGTGCATAGTACATCAGGAGTGGTCTAATCAGTGATTGATACAAGCTTACTCTGCATTTCAACTGCAGCCCTTAGAAATGAACATTAGTGCCCTGCTTGTTCCAAGATAGTAAAAGATAGTTTTACTGAATGTTCTACTGGATTTATTACGGAATATAATTGTTTTGCTTGGGGTCATGAAAATAAGGACGGCATTTCCCAAGAGGATAAAACTTTGTCAAACATACATCAGCATTTCCATTCAAACAGCACTGCAAAACAGTCTAAGTTACCTTAGGTCGATTACTTTGGGCAACTATTCTTAATATTCTTCTTTTCAGGTCTCCCATGTTGCAAAGGCTCAACCTGGAAATGTGAAGGTTCAAAACAATATAAATTAGCATGTAGCATTGACAAACAATTGGAGTAAAATTTTATGTGAAGTTCAAATATATACTGACCTTGGAATGAGATCCTTGCCCAGGACAACGGATATGATAAATTCTTTGCTATAATCTGCCAAAGGCTTACTTAAAAGAAAAAAATGAATTTTCTTCATTAGCATAGAGATACTACTACACGTTATTGTTAGATGGAAGACAACTGCATGTGGAAAGGAGGCCCTTGTTTAAAATGGGGCTCAATCTCAAGAAAAAACTATTTTGGATTAAATCAAGATGCAGTCATTAAACTAGCATAGTGAAGTAAAGAGTTACTTGTAGCAGAAATTGTACAGTCAGTTCTTCCATTTGCTGGATGCTACAGTGGTTAACATTACACATAGATAAGGCAAAGTCTGCCACAGAGTTCAAACTGTGCACACATGACAGATCCTGAGTATTACCGAAAGAAAATCACATTTTGTCAAAGCCCTTCATCTTGCATTTGTCAGGACAATTCAGAAGAACACTAACTCAAGGAGAAAACCAATATTTAGGACAGGGTGGTGCTGACTGAGAGTCCACTTCTTAACCAATCAGCATTATTCTCCATGGAAAAACCACTTAACAACCAGACTGAGGCGTAACATGTCTGTATTCAACCTGCCTATGGTTGCAAAATGTGCAACAATCTCTAACAATAGATTCTATTTGCTGGACAATCCTGAACGCAGGAGGAATTACACTGACAACCAATTTATGAAGGTCAGCCATGTGATGCACTCGTTGTACTGTACATACATATATTAATACACAGGGCCCTGTTTTTTTTTTTACAGACAGAAAGACACACATACCCAGTTCACCAGTTTCAATTGAACAAAATAGCCAACAGTCATTCACTGATTCACTTCTCAGGGCAATACCCTGACTAGAGTCAACCTGCCTGGTTTAACTAATAGATGTGTTCTCCATGGTAACACTTCTGCCATTGTCCACTTATCAGGCAATCAGCGCTGTCCTCTTAAATGTTGGTTTTCTCCTTGAATTGGTATTCTTGTCAATTGTCTTCATAATTGCAAGACAAAAAGCTTTGCCAAGATGGGTCTTTTTCAGTAAAACAGAAGTTTTGCATTACAAACAGCAAGTCCACTAAGTATCTCTTAATCGATAGAGAGTTCAACAAAAATATTAAGGTAGATAAGTCCCCACGACCTGTTGGGAACTATCAGAGGATACGGAGGGAGGTAAGAGAGGAGATTGCCCCCAAGTTGACAGAGATCTTTATATCCTCTTTAGTGACACGAGAGATCCCAGAAGTTCCTTTGTTGAAGACAGGCGACAGGGATAATCCAAGAAATTATAGACCAGTGAGCCTTACATCAGCTGTAGGGAAATTATTGGAAAATATTCTTAAGGACAGGATTTGCTTGCATTTGGAAAAGAATGGAACTTATTAGGGATAGTCAGCATGGCTTTGTGTAGGAGAGATCCTGACTCAGTCACTATCTGCTTTGTTGCCGCCCCTCTGAACCTTCTGCAGTTCTTTTGGTTCTCAATTATATTTTCCAAGAGAAGTTAGGAGGTATGGGATTCAGGGACATTTGGCTGTCTGGATACAGAATTGGCTGGCTGAAAGAAGACAGTGAGTGGTAATGGATGGAAAGTATTTCGCCTGGAGGTCGGTAACCAGTGGTGTCTTGCAGGGATCTGTTCTTGGGCCTCTGCTCTTTGTAATTTTTATAAATGACTTGGATGAAGAAGTGGAAGGGTGGGTTTGTAAGTTTGCCGATGACACAAAGGTCACTGGTGTTGTAGATAGTGTCGAGGGCTGTTGCAGGCTACAACATAACATTGACAGGATGCAGAGCTGGGCTGAGAAGTAGCAGATGGAGTTCAACCTGGATAAGTATTCATTTTGGAAGGTTAAATTTGAATGCAAGGTTAAAGACAGGATTCTTGCAGCGTGGAGGAACAGTGGGATCTTGGGGTCCACGTACAAAGATCCCTCAAAGTTGCCACCCAAATTGCTGGAGGATCTTTTCCGGAACATAATCCAATGTTTGCTCCTCTTTGCCCTTGATGCTACCACTGTTCTAGCCTACATTCGAGTAGTTTCAGACTCTAACTAAAACCACTCTTATAATGCTGTTAACTCCCTAATTTCCCTTCAGATTTTCTCCTCTACATCCTTCCCAATAGTTGGTGAGCAATTTAAATGCACCCCTTTTTTTTCCTTAACTCTAGCCAGATTGATTCTGTCCTTGAAACCTTTAGGATCCCCCCCTTTCTTCAGCACTGAAATGCTCTCCTTAACCAACGTCACCACACCCCCTTCTTTCCTGAAATACATCACCTACTTAGAATATTTAACACTCAATTCTGTGCTTCCTTGACCCAGGTCTTCTTTCACTACATTTGCCATGTGAAAATGTGATATTTTGTTTTTTATAATTCATTTATGGGACATGGACGTCACTGGCTGGCCAACATTTATTGCCTGTCCCTGACTGCCCTTGAGAAGGTTGTGATGAGCTGCCTTCTTGAATTGCTGCAGTCAACCTGCTGCAAGTTGACACCCAAGCCATTAGAGAGGGAATTCCAGGATTTTGACACAGCGACAGCGAAGGAACAGCGACATATTTCCAGGGTGGTGAGTGACTTGGAGGGGAATGTTAAGGTGGTGGTGTTCCCATGTGTCTGCTGCCCTCATCCTTCTGGATGGTCTTGGGTTTGGAAGGTATTGTCTGAGGATCTTTGGTTAACTTCTGCACTGCATCTTGTAAATAGTACACTGCTGCTACTGAGCGCCAGTAGTGGAGGGAATGGTTGCATATGGATGAAGGGGCAATCAAGCTGGCTGCTTTGTCCTCTCCAACCAGTGGAGAGTTTGCCCTGATATCTATTGATTCCAGTTTTGCTAGGGCTCCTTGATGTCGAGTGCAGCTTTGATGCCATGGACTGTCACTACCTCACTTCTGGAATTCTGCTCTTTTGTTCACGTTTGAACAAAGGCTGTGATGAGGTCAGGAGCTAAATAGCCCTACTGGAAACAAAACTGGACATCACTGAGCAGGTGCTGCTTGAGAGCACTGTTGATGGCACCTCCCATCACTTTACTGATGATCGAGAGTACACTGACGTGGCAGTAATTAGATTGATTGGATATGTCCTGCTTGTGTACAGGAAGTACTTGGGCAATTTTCCACATTATCAGGTAGATAACCAGTGTTGTAACTGTACTGGAACAGCTTAGCTAGGAAGCAACAGGTTCTGGAGCACAAGTCTTCAGTACTGTTGGCAGAATGTTGTCAGGGCCCATAGCCTTTGCTGAATTCAGTGCCTCCAGACATTTCTTGACATCACGTGTAGTGAACAGAATTGGCTAAAGACTGATATCTGTAATGCTGGGGACCACTGGATGATATAGAGATGGATCATTCACTCAGCACTTCTGGCTGAAGGTTACTGTGAAAGCTTCAGCCTTATCCTATGACTCTACATTCTTATTTACTGTAGATTGTGCATTCACATACATGGCTAATAATGTGAACCATTACTTTTTACCATTCTTCCATTTCACCTTTCTATGCTCTATGCCAGTGTTAACCATCTCTCAAAGTATTTTGTGCACCCATTCGTTCCTGGTTCCCACACCTCTGCTTAGTTAGTTTAAAATTTTTCTACTAGCCCTAGCAAAACATTATGCAAAGAACTCAGTCCCTGCTCTGTTCAGGTGCAAATTTTTCCACAAAGCTAGTTCCAGGAATCTAAAGTTGCATCTTTCCAGCCATACATTCTGCCTGATCCTTTATCTCTTGCACGTAGACTGCGAGTGATCTGGAGACTACTTAATTTGAGATTCTGCTTGCAAATTGTCTACCTAGCTCCCTAAATTCTGATTGCAAGACCATATCCTCCTCCTGATCTAACTCAATGGTACTAACGTGGACCACTATTTTTAGTTGTTTTCCAGAATGTCCTGCCACTACTCTGGGACATCCTTGACTTGGCAAGGAACACAACATATCATCCTTTTCTGCAGCCACAGAGACACTAGTCTGTTCCCTTGCTAACAAACTCCCTATCGCAATAGCTCCTCCTATCATCTCCCTCCCCGCCTGTGCGGCTGGCTCTGATAGCAATCCTGTGAGAAACCGGTTGTTTTATATTGTATTGGCCAGCCTCTTCAAACAGTGGTCCAGATCGCAACTCACTGTTCTCATCAGTCTATTCCATTCATCAAACTTCTCTCAGTATTTTTAAAAGTTTAACTATTTTTCTAATCAACTTGTTCAGAGGCTTTATTACACACCTTTGAAGCAGGTGGGATTGAACCAGGGTCTCCCAGTCCCAGGGTAAGGGCACTACCACTGTACAAGAAACTCTCTCAGTTTAACATTTCTACCTGAAAAAAAAATCTGATGATTCACAGGGCATTCAAGTTTAAATCCTGCTGTCAGAGTGAAAACAATGGGATGGTGAGTGAGAATGCACTCAATTACAGGTACTGTACCACAAATAAACAAGGATTCCCCTCAAATAAAAACATAATAATCAAATACTAGAAAAGACCAAACTCTATTTTACAAATAACAATTTAGTGATCATATCTTAAAAAATCCCCTTTTCACAAAAAAAAAGTCCATGCAGTTATTTAACAGCTCTCACCTTAGCAGACCTCCTGGAGGAGAAAATGCATAGCAACGAAGCTCTGGGAAGGATTTGTGAAGCATTATAGCAAGGATCGAGGCTGCTCCTGCCCCCAGGCTATGGCCAGTTATAACCAACTTGTATTCCTACAGGGGGGAAAGAGACAGGCTTATTCCAACAGCACATGATCATTTTAAGCAACTGAAAGCAAGCAGTTCTATAGTTGGCAATTGAGAGAACACATTCAATTTTCTTCCTTAGCCTAACACCCAAGCTGGAAAAGTGAGCTGCAAAGAGTTCTAATCCTCTTAACACTGTTCCAACTGTGCCTGACCATACCACTTAAGTGGGTAAAAACAAGGGCTGCAGATGCTGGAAACCAGAGCCTAGATTATAGTGGCGCTGGCAAAGCACAGCAGGTCAGGCAGCATCTGAGGAGCAGGAAAATCGACGTTTCAGGCAAAAGCCCTTCATCAGGAATAGAGTCATTTAAGTGGCCCCTATGCCAATTAAGTGTACAATCCATTCGTGGTGATCAGCAGAACTCAATACGGTCATCAGGTGTTCAGCAGGGTCACACTCAGGAGGGGAAGCTGGTCTTTTCCAATACGGCCCTGACTGACACAGATCGAGTAGTTTGGGACATATCAGGGACTGGCGCTGGGTTCTTACTGGCCTGTATGGCTCAGTTTCTCATGGCTATAAGCAGCCATGAACTGCTCCCGTGTCAGACTACAGCCTACGATATACCGCACAGGAAAACTATTGTTCAGTTTGTATCATTGGTTGTTCTACACTGATCGCATGACTATGGTAAAGACATATAGAAAGCACAAAGATAATTCTTATCCTTTAGACTTCAGACATGACCTTTAGAATGATCAAGATTGAGGTCATAAACAAAACCTTCAGTGCAGCAAAATACAAAAGCAAGAGGAGTCACTGATGGGAGCACAAGCTTCCAGGAAGTTCTCTGTTACAGTAACTAGTCAAACACTTATATAAAAGCAATTACAGAAACAAAGCTCTAACATCTAATGCTATAATTTCTGTGGCAAACTACTAGGAATACAGAGGTTTCAGTTATAACGGACTAGGCATGTTGGGTTGTTCTGTCTGGAACAAGATAGACTAAGAGATTTACGTTAGGTGTTCAAAATCTTGGTGATTCTATAAGTTTTGCTTTATTTCTTCAGACTCGACTACCAAGAGATTTGGTAATGAGAAAGGTCAAATTTAAGATAAGGAGCAACAGAACTGATGGGAATGAGATTTTTTTTTGTTATATTCAATGAGTTGTGATCTGGTATGTGCCACCTCAAGGAGGTTGAAAGTACATTTAACAGTAACTTTCAAAAGGGATTTGAATTATTAAATAGAAAAATAAAATTTGCAGAACTACACAGGAAGGAAAAGGGGGGTGGGACTAATCAGAAAACACTAAGTGTTGGCACATTAATACTGTGTCCAATAGTCCCCCATACCACATGACTCCAGAACAGTAAGAAGAATAAGCATTGTAAGGCAATTAAATTATCAGAGTAACCTAGTATCTAAAGCAAAATCCGTAATCTGTTTTAAACAGACACCTACAAGGTTGGTGCTTAACTGCTGTAAAAAGAATGATATGATGAGCATTCACACAGAATCAACAGGATTACTCACTGTTTGGACTACTGTTTCAGTATGTTACCTGGTTACGGTCTCTAAAGATCATTGCACATGTGCGAGGGCAGACAGAACAATTTAATGAATATTGAATCAGGAGAAACATTTATAATATAAAGAATTTACTGTAACATAAGAGTAATGAATCGTCCTAAGATAATTATATTTCAACAATTTTCACTTTGATTTCCTCAGATCATTCACAGCTAAAAATCTCAACAAGAAAACTGCAGCTGCTCCTGCACAACTCCCATTGAACATTTAGGTTTTTTTCAAAACATAGATCATACAGGACAAATATTCAAAATTAATATTTATAAACTCACCGGCACAACCAAGAAAGCTTGGTTTAAAATCCCATCATCAATTAGTTTCTTGTAAATGTAACGTGCAGCTTGGATAATGCCCTTGGAAGAAGTGGTTTAAATGGTTAGTTAATGACCAGAAGGAGCAGCACTCCAAACACTAGTGCTTCCAAATAAACCCGTTGGACTATAACCTGGTGTTGTGTGATTTTTAACTTAGTTACAAACCGTTTTACACAATTTACAGTACAGCTTGAGGGGTCATTTGACATCTGCAAAGGTTCAGAGTAGGTAGCTTTGCAAGGTGCAGTTTTTCGCTTGGGACTCACACGCACACTGCAGTTATCTTGAATGGGTAGGGGTTCTCATTAAGTGAAGGATTAGCTTAAGACAGTCATGAGGCTCCCTTCACACCAAATGATTGGTGGAGGCAACAGAGTGTGAGCAGAACAACTCCTGTGCTTCCCCTAACATGGTTAAAGAGTCTGACACAGTCTAGGAGGCTCTCACACAAAGAGCAAATCATCTAGTGGAACATACTGTCACAAACAGTATCTCCCAACAAGGCAAATTCGAAGGCTCTTGATTAAGAAGATGAGAAATAAATCAGTAGTCTTTTTTAAAATTATTCATTCACAGGATGAAGGTGTCGCTGGCGAGGTCAGCATTTATTGTCCATCCCTAAGTGCCCAGGGCAGTTAGAGTCAACTACATTGCTGTGGGTCTGGAGTCATATGTAGACCAGATTAGTTAAGGATGGCATTTCCTGCCCTAAAGAAATTAGTGGACAGATATTTCCAACAATTAACAACAAATTCACTGTCGTCATTACTCTTGATTCTAGATTTTCTTTGAATTAAAATTCCATCATCTGCCATGTACTAATAGCCCAGTGATAATACCACTAGGCCATCATGTCTGAAGTCAAAGAACCATAGGTTGAGCTGTCAAAGGTTGAACACCACAGCTAGGAATCAATTATACATAGGCAGAGCTTGGTTCACAAAATTCAAGTGTATATAAAGGATAGGGCAGAAACATTAAACTAAATTGTTAGCTCGGCCCACCGCACAGTTGTATAAATGGCGTCTTTCTGGACTATATGTTCTATCACACTAGGCTCTGATTTAGAATTTCAGATTAATATTTAGCCAGTCAATAAGGACACATATATACTTTAATTTCAGCTCTGATGCCAATCTGAAATTCAAGCTAAAAGGGCATGAGATGTCAACTCTGTTTCATAACCACATTTGAGGTTGAAATGTAAATGCTGAAATTAAGTGTGTCTCAGTTTTCATGTGGTCCTTCACCCTGGTAATTTTATGTACTTACAAACTTTAAGAGGAGGAATTCAACACTTACCTTATGTGCTAAAGATTCTCCTGTCACGCAATCTACATTCAACGTCTCACGATCTGCACTCAAATCCGTCAAAGCATCCTGCAGGTTAATTAATAGATAGACACATGAAAGGAAGACAGGAATCACTGGATGGAAAAAGATGAAGGTTTATTGAGGTCAAGTACTATCAACTTGGCACCCACGTGGTTCAATGACAAAGGAAAATATTTTAACCTACTTTTTATTAAAGCTCATGATAATTATTGTCATTTAGAAATTTGGATCCTAAAACGTTGACAGAAATAAAGCACAGTTTTACTATCAATGAAATTTCTATATGGTGTATGTTAAGAAGGACACAGTTTTAGTTTCAGTTTTGAGCTGAGTCAGGTACTGGAGTTTCTGAAAATGTGTGTACATGCATCTAAATAAGGCTTAAAAAATCCTGGAACTGAATAGTTCAGTGCTTTAGAAAACAAAGGCTTGACGAGAGAAACAAAAAGTTGTTGCCAAGCAGTAAGGAAACCAGTTATTTCAGAAAGACAGAACCATCCAAAAGATTTCTTTCAGTGAGCATGCAGGCTTCTGCTTGACAGAACAGATCAGCAGCAAAGGTGCTATTAGCTAATCAGCCTCCAAAACCATTACAGCAGGAGAAAAGTCCCAAGTGATTTATGTCAGAACTAAAAAAATTGCAGAAACAGAAGGCTGTGGAAGAGGGGATTACATGAACTGTACTAACAAGTTAGGTTAAATGTTCTCATGAAGAAATGCAAACTAAAAAAAAGTGAATGCAGAAGTTTTCTGGAAAGAAACCAAAAGTGTGCAAACTGAATAAGGAATTATAAATGGAAATAAGAAGATCCTTCATTGAGGTTTGAGCATCTGTAAGGTTATTGTGGAGGGCAGGGTTGAATCTTTATTTTGGATATTTATATCAATGCTTTTTGAAATAGTTCTTGTAATGTAAAATAGTGTTTTTCTCCTTTTTTGTGTAATAAACCCTGATGTTCTTTTATTAGAAGTCCCTTGGCAGCCTCTAACAAATATGTTCAATTACTGGTCATCATGGTAACTAAATTGTAAAAAGGAAATTTATGGGCTAGGTTTCACTGTCATCTGATTTATCAGTAGTACCATTAATGGGGATCATTATGACCACAATGCTTTAGTTGCTAATTTCTAATCTGGAAACAAGTCAATCAGATCAGGAAAGTTCCAGGTTTGATACAATGTGTACGCATCAAGTTAACTCAATTTTTTTTCAAATAACTTTCTGAACCAAATTCTTTCCTTAAGTAATCAATATTGTCTTTCTTGATGTTATTTCAGTCACTGCTTTGTTTAAAATTTAAGAATTTCAATTTTAAAAATTCGTCAAATCCCTCCATAACCAGTCCCCCTCCTACCTCTGTCTCTCAGCCCCTGAGCTTTTCTAAGCCATATTTCCACTGCTCTACCACTGGTGGCAATGCCTTCATTTGCTTGGGCTCTCAACCCCTGAATTCTGTAAATCTCTCTCCACCCCTCTAATTCTGCTCCTTGAAGACACTCCAAAAAATCAACTTCTTTGACCAAGTTTACAGTCACCTCTACTAATCCTTTGGCTTGGACTGAGCTTGTTCTAGTGGAGAACATCGAAAACCACAAGTTAATGATATCATTTACGTGGAAAGTATTGCAGAACTTAGGGTTTTACAGCTACAGAAACCCTCATGTGTCTCAGATTACAATGCCAATCAAATAGCAAAACAGGACTATTGCTGACTTGAAGTCTCCCATCCCCTGAGGTCTTGGGTAGATGTGCTTATCTGGTTAACAACCCAACCCTTGTGAGATCATCCTTAGAGAGATTTTGAATACAGTTTCAACCGGGAAAGGGCATGGGTAGGAAAAGAACAAGGAACATTCACACCTTCCAAATGCCAAACAAATGACCATCGTCAATAAGAGAAAACCTATCCAATGTCCCTTGACATTCAATGACATTATCATCACTGGATTACTCCACTATCAACATCCTGGGTGTTAACATCGACCAGAAACTGAACACGTCCAGCTTTTTAAATTTTGTGGCTACATGAGTAGGTCAGAGGCTAGTCATTCTGCAGTGAAAAGCTCACTGCCTGACTCACCAGTGGCAGTCCACTATCTACAAGAGAGAAGTCAGGAGTGTGGTAGAATATTCTTTGTTGTCTGGAGAAGTCTAGCTTCAATAACACACCAAAAGCTCAACACTGCTGGACTGGAATCCAATTCACCACCTTCAACTGTCACTCCCTTCACTAAGAATGTCCAATGATAGCATCTGGAAGATGCACTGCAGTCACTCAGCAAGGCTGCTGTGACATCATCTTCCAGACCTCCACCCCTAACACCTTGAAGAACAAGTACAACAGATACATAAGAAAATCACAATCTGCAAGCTCACCTCCAAGTGCAACATGCTATCCTGACTTGGAAATGAATCGCTGTTCCTGAGTCAAAATCCTAAAAATCTTGGGGGTGTCCTTAAATCACATGAATTGCAGCAGTTTAAGAGGGAGCTCACTATCCCCTTCTCAAAGGTAATTAGGATTGTCAATAAAACAAAAAATACAAATTTGCAGATGTTGGCCTAGCTAATGGCACCAACACCCAACAAATGCATGATTTTAAAAAAAAGTAAATGAAGAACTCGTAAATGAAAGCAGAGATGATTCATTTTTCAACTCCCAGCATCATTCAACTGTGGTGCTACAGGGCAGCAGTACACAATGTGATCTATTGCTATGAAGAGACATCCAGTGGCACCAATTAATTACTACAACAGCACAGATAGAATCTTTTCTAAGACGAACAGGGCTTTTAGGAGTTTGTATGTTTAAACTGTCAAAACTAGCAAATGCAGCACTCACAGGCCCTACACACATACACAGGTGCCAGTCAGTCAGTCTTGATGCTCACCATTTTACTTGAGCAACTCTGGGTTTGTGAAAGGACAGACTCAACACTGGAGATAGGAGTGGGATGGTTCGACTGAGCCAGTGTCTCCAGTGGGAGCGGACCAAGCCAGCAGCTTCAGCAACTGGACTTGGGTTGGCAGTATGACCCTACAGAGTGCATATGTGAACTCAGTTACTTTTTGTCCAATTCAGCCCATGTGGCCTTCTCAGCAGCTATTTAGAACATACAGTGATTGGCTCACTGTTGTGAAGAAGGGTCAGTGGACCTGAAATGATAACTTTTGATTTCTCTCCATACTGAGTTTTCCCAACAATTTCATGTTTTTATTTTTATTTCGGATGCCCAGCATCCACTGTTCCCTTTTCCTTACACAAGTTCAGATGGATTCTGACTGCTCTTGACTGATAAACATGCTGCAAAATATCACCCGTTTGGTTTGCATGATTACAGTCCAGAAGACAGCCAATTCATACCATAATTGTAACTCTGTACATTTTCTTTCCAAATAATAACCTAATTCCCTTGAAAAAAAACCTTTGATATAATCTGGCTTCGCCACACACTCAGACAGCATTTACAGATTCTAATTTCTCACTGTGTGTAAAAAAATTTATCTTCCTCATGTCAGTATTGTTTCATAGAATGCCTACAGTGTGGAAACAGGCTTTCGGCTTAACATGTCCACACTGACCCTCAGAAGACTATCCCACCCAGACCCATTCCCTTACCCTATTACTCTACATTTCCTTTGATTAGTCTATACATCCCTGAACACTACAGGCAATTTAGCATGGACAATTCACCAAACCTGCACACCTTTGGACTGTGAAGGAAACTGGAGCACCCGGAAGAAACCCATGCAGACACGGGGAGAATGTGCAAACTCCACACAGACAGTTGCCCAAGGCTGGAATCGAACCCGGGTCCCTGGCACTGTGAGGCAGCAGTGCTAACCACTGAGCCATCATGCTGCCCAATTTCTTTTACCAATTATCTTGAATCAAAGTCTTCCAGTTTTCTATCCTTCCACCAACATGAGCAGTTACTTCCCCTATCCCTCATGATCTTGAATACCTGTATTAAACCTCCTAACCTTCAAGAAATATGGTCCCAGGTTTTCCAATCTATCTACTTCTCTGAAGTTCTTCATTCCTCGGACCATTCCTGTGAATCTTCTCTATGCTCTTTTTAATGCATTCACTACTTTTCTAAAGACATAATAATCCAGATGTGGCTGAACCAGTGTTTTGTGCTGGTGTAACACAGGTTTCAGGCTTTTGCGATCTATGCCCCTATTATTGCAACCTAAAATGTTTTGTGCTTTATTAACCACTCCCCCAAACTGTTCTGCCACCTTCAATTATTCACACCCATTTACACTCAGGTCCTTCAGTTCCTACAACCTGTTTAGAATTAAAATGAATTTTTCACATTTCTCTGCATTAAATTTTATCTGCCACTTGGCCACCCAGTCAATCAATCTGTGTCTTTTTGAAGTTTTAAGCCCTTCATAGTTTACAATACTTAGAAGTTTGTATTGTCTTCAATTTCTTAAATTGTGTCACGTACCCTAAGATTGAGATCTTTAACATATATCAGAAAAAGGAAGGGTCTAACCTCTCGGGTACTCCACTTTCAACTTTCCTCCAGTCTGAAAAAGAACTGTTCCCCTGTTCTTCCAGTCATTGTCGTGTCTATGTTGTTATGTTCCTTTTATTCAATGAGCTCAGAGTTTCCTCAGAGCTCTGCTGTGCACCACGTGACTAAAGGCTTTTCAGAAAGCCATTGACACCACATTACTCTCATCAAATCCTGTGCGTTCTAGAGAAAAGTGACTGGACTCAAATTGTTAACTCTGTTTTCTCTCCACAGATGCTGCCAGTTCTCCTGAGTTTCTCCTGCAATTTCTGCTTTTGTTACCCTCATCAAACCTCTTACCTCAGCAAAAAACACAATTAAGCTAATTTAATTTTGCCATGAATTCTCATTTCTAGAAGTTTCCCTACCACCAAGTTAAAGTAACTGGCTGCATTATAGAATTGAGGGAAGACTAACCTCGAGTGAAAGAGTTCCTCTCACAGCCACCACCACAGCCTCCTTTTTGTGATCCAGTGCCACATAAAACGGAATTTCATAAATCTGCACAAGTGGGGTGAAAATAAAACATCTAAGATTTAAAATAGCCACAAATCATTGAATTAGCTTTTGAAAATAGCTCGCTATTACTCAGCTGCAACTTTCACACTCAATGTTTACAGAATGCAAAAAAACCACAAAATGGAAAACAGCAAAAGTGCCACCCTGCCTCTGGAGATCAATGATGGTATTAGATTAGATTACTTACAGTATGGAAACAGGCCCTTCGGCCCAACAAGTCCACGCCGACCCGCCGAACGCAACCCACCCAGACCCATTCCCCTACATTTACCCCTTCACCTAACACTATGGACAATTTAACATGGCCAATTCACCTAACCTGAATATTTTTGGACTGCGGGAGAAAACCCATGCAGACACGGGGAGAATGTGCAAACTCCACACAGTCGGTCGCCTGAGGCAGGAATTGAACCCGGATCTCTGGCTCTGTGAGGCAGCAGTGCTAACCACTGTGCCACCGTGCTGCCCGTGGATGCCTTAATCTCTCTCACATGCTAAAGTAGGTTGTTACATTTTGTAACATTTGAACTTTTGAAAAAAGGAAAGAACAGGCAGTTGGGCAATCAAGTGTCAAACATTTTCTCTGCAGCACACGAATAATCTTTGCAATCACGCGTACTTGTAAAACCTTAATCTCACAGTTCCTCTTTATGCACTAATGGCAATTGCTCTGCAGTAGATTGGTCTGACATAGAAATAGAAGATATTTGTGAACCATAAAACAAAAGAACAAATCTATATTCTTAACAGAGCTTGCCATGTCTTCAGAACATCCCATTGCATTTTATATCCAAAAGGATTAGTTTGACAGCGCAGTAATCGTGATAACGTGGTAAATATCACTGGGATATGAACAACAAGCGCCCATAAGTAGTAATCAAATAGCTGCCAGATAAATCTGTCCTTCAACAGAAGACGCTTGAAGAATGGTTTTGTTGTTCTTACAAAATTGAACAGGACGTTTAATGACAGCTGGACCCGATGAGTGAGGCCCTTAGTCACGTCTGAAAAACTGCACCTCCACAGCGTGGCATCCCCTCAGCATCATCCCTCCCACAGCATAGCACCCCATCAACACTCCCCCTTCCAAAGCATGTGACCTGTCCTCAGCATTACCCCTCCCAGAGCACGGGGCTGTCTCAGCACTTTCGACTGACGTTAAGCTGTGAATTTAAAGATGCCATGTTGCAGGTAGTTTTTTTTCCCTGTTTTAGACTGTCCAAGTTAGCTGTTACCTTGTTGTGAAAACTGACATGGATAAAGTCTCGGTATTGCAGCCCTGTAGTTTGCAGCATGGAGGTGAAATGGCAGCCCACATGATCCCCACCAACTATATCCTGCTCAGGAAACTGGCTTCTGCAACTAGAGAGAAAAATAACTGACATTAAACTGAGGACTCTCATTTCACGAGTTTTAAAGCACTTGTGACTGTAAACCAGATAATGATCACTTGGCAATAGTCAGTTCTTCATTCAAACGGGGAAGGATGCCTGGAACTCTTCCCCCTCTGCCTCACCTCTTTCAAAAGATTGCTGCGGTTGAACAAGGTTAGACAAAGATGACGATTTGAAAACATCAAAGACTTGTATTTTTTGTTCTGCAAAGGCATTATGGAAAAATAGAACCTGGATGCATAAATACAGATCAATCGTGATTGGTTGAAAGGTGGGAGAGGTCCAAGGGGCTAAATTATCTTCTCCCATGCCTGACATGCATCAATAAAGGCTGTGACTGACCAATTCACTCTGACACTGTTGCTCAATAAAATAAGTAACTTCCTTTCAATTAAAATTACCACTAAATTCAGTGTAAAGCTGCAACTTGTGCATTTGTCCTTTGGTTTTGAAAAGTCAGAGTGAAGTTATAATTTAGTTACTGACAGGATTTTAGCCTACTCAATTTTCCTTCCTGCCCCAAAAGAGTCCCCAAACTTTCACCAGCACATGTCCGTAGCTGCATTCGCTGTTAGATTTCCTGGCAGCCAATATTTTTCAACAGCTTCTGTCTTATCAGTTCTAACTGGACTTCCTCTGTGTGGTTTTACATATCAGTCAGATTCCAGTACCAGATGTTTCATGGTACATATGGTCAGAGGGAAAGTTTTTTTTTAAAAAAACTCACATTTTGTCACCCTACGCAGCATCCACTTCAGTTGTGAAGACAAATACAAAGCTCCCAATTAGAAACTCTGCCTACACAAGATCATCGCTCTTTTGGTGAATAAGCAGCCCTGCACTATCTTATGAAAGGCTATAAACTGAAAGGTACGATTCTAAAAGGGGCGCAAAGGAGAAGGACCTTGTGGTATATATGGACAAACCATTGAAGGTGGCAGGACAGACTGAGAAAGCAAGTTTACACATACAGAATTCTAAGCTTTATGCAGGCCTAGAATATGAAAGCAAGGACTCTATGGCAGATCCTTACAAAGAACTGATTGATCTCAACTGGAGGAACGTACCCAATTTGAGGCACAATACTTTAGAAAGAAGTGAAAGCTTGGAGAGGATGCAGAAAGGATTCATGAAAATAGTTACAAAGATGAGAAATTTCAGTCTGGAGAATAAGGTTAGAAGTCACACATTACCAGGTTACAGTCCAACAGGTTTATCTGAAATCACAAGCTTTTGGAGCGTTGTTCCTTCGTCAGGTGAAGGAGCAGTGTCTGAAAGCTTGTGTTTTCAAATAAACCTGTTGAACTATAACCTGATGTCATGTGACTTCTAACCTTGTCCACCCCAGTCCAACACTGACACCTCCACATCAATCATGAGGGTAGACTGCCAAACCTGAGACTGTTTTCCTCAATGAAGAGAATGTTGAGAAGAGATTTGATGGAGCTGTTCACATAGGATCTGGACATAGTAGATAGTGATAAAACTATCCTCATTGGTGGAACAGTTAAGAACCAGAAGACACCAGTGCAAAGTTAATGGCAAAAGAACCTACAGTAGCATGAAGAAAGTGTGATTCAATATTGACTTTAAAAGAGAATTCAGATAAATATCCAAAAATAAAATATTCCGTGGGCTACTGGCGGAAGATGGAAGAGTTGGACTGGCTGAGTTGCTCTTGTAGAGAGCTGACAGGATCTGAGAGTCTGACTTCGGTTATGGGTAAATTAGAGTCATAGAGATGTAGAGCATGGAAACAGACCCTTCGGGAAGCAATCATAAAATATAGGATTTATGGACATTTAGAGAGGCAAAAATTGATTAGGGATGGTCTTCTGCAAGAAAGATAGTGTCGCACAAACTTGATTGAGTTTTTTGAGAAAATTATCAAAAAGGTTGATGAGGGCAGAGCAGTGGACGTTTATTTGTATTTTAGGAAAGCCTTTGACAAGATTCCGCATAGTAAACTAATTAGTAAAGTTAAGTTATGTGGGATTGAGGGTAAATTTGCCAGTTGGATACATAATTGGCTTAACATCCAGAGACAGTACTGGTAGAGGGCTGTGTTTTGAACTGGAGACCTGCCAGCAGTGGGGTTCCACAGGAATCAGTTCTCGGTCCTCATTTGTTTGTCATTTATATAAATCATTTGGATAAGAGTAAAGAAGGCATGGTTAGAAAGTTTACGAGTGACACAAAAATTAGTGGTGTAGAAGACAAAGAGGAAGGTTTTCCAAGTTTACAAAGGGATCTTGATCAAATGGGTCAGTGGGCTAAAAAATGGCAGATGGAGTTCAATCTGGATAAATGCAAGGTATTGCATTTTGGTACGACAAACAAGGGTAGGGTTTGTACAATCAATGGTAGGGCCTTGAACAGTGATGTAGAACAGAGGGACCTCAGGATGTTGGTTCATAATATTTTTTGAAGTGCAGACATGTAGACAGGATGGTTAAAACGCCATTTGGCACATTTGTCTTCATTGCTCAGTCCTTTGAGTATAGGAGATGGGAAGTCATGTTAAGGATGTACAGAACATCTGTGAGGTCCTTTCTGGAATACTGTATCCAGTTCTGGTTGCCTAGATATAGGAAGGATGTTATTAAGTTGGAAAGGGTTCAGAAGAGATATATCAAGATGTTGCCGGGTATGGAAGGTTCAAGTTATGACAGCAATCTGGATAGGCTGGGACTTTTTTCACTGGAGCATGGAAGGTTGAGGGGCGAACTGGTAGAAGTTTATCTATACCTCTCATTACTTTTAAAGAGTTAATGGCAGTTTTCTTTTCCCTAGGTTGGGGGTTTTCAAGACATGAGAAGTAATTTTTTTTTAATATACAGAGGATGGCTCACGTGGAAAGAACTTCCTGAGGAAGTGGTGGATGCGGGTACAATTACAACATTTGCAAGATATTTGGATAAGTACGTGAGTAGGAAAGGTTTGAGGGGATATGGGCCGGGAGCAGGCAGTTGGGACTAATCTAGTTTGGGATTATGTTTGGCATGTTTTGGTTGGCCCGTGCTGTATGACTATGACATGACAGGTCAAATGGTCTCTTTCTGTGTTACAACCAATCTGCGATCCCATAAAGAGACTAGTTGCCATAAAAAGTATTTTAATTGTAGGAGATAAATTTCAATTTATAACACAGCACTGGAAATCATATGCTCAATTATCAGATGTGCAACAATCTTGGGAACTCTACCCTGAAAACTACCTAAAACGTAGGACTTGGTACCATGATTGCAGTCATAGTTACCCCAAGATACATGAGGCATCTTCAGGACCACACTGAAGAGATTTGCGTATTGAAAACCATTAAGACTTACCACATGCAGTTATGGCTCAGCCTGCATATGCCAGTTAGTGGGTGACTGAAGATGTACAGTGGCCATCCATATGCTGCAACAGCAAACTGCATGTAGTGAGCAGAGTTCTCCAATTCTATATCCAGCTCCTCAGCCTGGTAAAAACAATAGATGATGCCAAGACACATAACTTAATAAGATATACGGAACAGAAACTAGGTTCTCAGGTCAATTCTAAGAAACTAGGGAACTAGCTGGCTCAAGCTGCTTCTGTCCTGGGTATTAGTCACAGGGTACAACACATCAATGCATCTAATAATCTGCAATTTATGAGCAGCTTACTAATGCATGGTGGTCCTTGCAGATACTTCCACATTGATGCTTTCAGGTCAGCACACAATGGGGGACTATTGGGCGACCGTGTGCAAAGTGGCAGAATGCTTAGTAATCCAGTGTTTCTGGTAATTAATGCATGATTACATGTTTGGTATATGGCTGAACACTGCTGGAGTGCAAGCAAAATTGGTAATACATGACATATTTACAGTTGTTAACATTGAGCACCAAACAGAATCCAAGTGCTGACACCATACATCACTGGCAGTGGTACAGCAGCAAAACATGTGAAAAACTAGTCTCTGGTGAGCCAAGAGCTTCTTTCTGTCCCAAAATTGCAAAGGAAATATTGCTGGGGTCAACAACCAAAAGACATCTTAAAAGGGATATAACTCCCACAATGATTAGAAAGTAGAGAGTGTTACTACAAGTTGTTGAGGCGAAAAACAGATACATTTAAGAAAAGGCTAGATAAGCATGAGGGAGGAAGCAGCAGATCAGTGAGATGAAGAGGACTCGTGTAAAGCATAAAACGCCAATGTGGAAAGTTGGCTGAGTGGTATGCTTCTGTGCTGTAATATTCTGCTACTAGTGATCAGTGTTAGCCTTTTGAGAGATCTAAAGAAACGTTCTCCTTCCACTTAGAATACTGATGTTTAGTACTATCTGACACTGCAGAAATAAGCAACAGTGAAAAGTCACATCTTATGTATTAAAATTCAATTCCAATAATTGTGAAAAAGGAGAATAAGTTTGGGTCTTCTTGAGAAACTAAAAAGTCACTGTCAATTTAATAAGATTCAAAATTCTCAACAGAGAACTTACAGTTGGTGGTTGAGGGACAGTACAAGCCACCTCCTCCAGATCACTACACTGCTCTCTCTTATCCTGCTCCTGATGCAAAAGAGTCAGTCCTGCAGCGATATCACCAGGCACCAAGTCTGTGTCCTGCTCACAGAGATAAACCAGTAGAAAAGATGTAAAAATTTGCCTGTAAAATATAAAACTTCAAAGGAGTGTTTGTAAACATACATCCCGGCCTTTCCCCAAGAAAACTGAGCTAAAAGAATTAAGATTAGTTTAAAAATTGGTTCCTGGGAGGTGTGTGTCACCGACTGGGCCAGCATTTATTGCCCATCAATGTGGTGACAAGCAACTTTCTTGAAGTAATGCAACCTACATCAGGTAGATACACCCACAATGTAGTCAGGGAGGGATTACTAGGATTTGGCCCAGTAACAAGGTAGGATGTCAAGGATGGTGAGTGTTGGAGGGGAACTTGCAGGTGGTGGTGTTATCATGCATTTTCTTAGCATCTGACCTGCTGTAGTAGCCACAACATGTATATGTCTGGTCCACTAAAGTTTCTAATCAATGGTTACCACAATTTATTTGGGGGGGGGGGGGGGGGGTGCATACAGGAGAATGATATCTACTGATGATAATGACATTAAATGCCATGGGGTGATGATTAGATTCTGTCGTTAGAGATGGTCATTACCCAGCATTGGGTACGGCATGAATGTCAAAAATAAAAACAAACAGGACAAAGGAATACTGAATTAAAACACAACATTGACTGTGAAACTGGGGCCTGTCTTGAACACACTAAATACCTCAAATTAGTGTCACAGCTGTACAGCACATATAGCCTTTCAGTCCAACATGTCTATGCTAACCAAATATCCTAAATAAATCTGGTCCCATTTGCCAGCATTTTGCCCATATCCCTCTAAACCCTTCTTATTCATTTACTCATCCAAATGCAAGGTCACCCCTCAACCTCCTATGTTGCAGGGAAAATAGCCCGAGTCTATTCAGCCTCTCCCTATAGCTCAAACCCTCCAACCCTGGTGACATCCTTGTAAATCTCTTCTGAGCCATTTCAAGTTTCACAACATCCTTCCCATAGCAGGAAGACCAGAACTGCATGCATTATTCCAAAAGGAGCCTAACCAATGTCCTGTACAGCCACAAAATGATATACCAAATTCAATACTCAATGCACTGACCAAGGCAAACATACCAAATGCCTTCTTCATAATCCTGTTAACCTGGGATTCCACTTTCACGAACTATGAACCTGCACTCCAAGGTCACTTTGTTCAGCAACAGCCTCCAGGACCTTACCATTAAATGTGTAAGTCCTGTCCTGATTTGCCTTTCCAAAATGCAGCATCTCACATTTGTCTAAATTAGACTCCATCTGTCACTCCTCAGTCCATTGGCCCATCTGATCAAGATCCCATTGTACCCTAAGGTAACCTTCTTCGCTGTCCATTACACCTCCAATTTTGATGTCATCTGCAAACTTACTAACCATACCTTCCAAGTTCATTTCAAATCATTGAAATAAATGACAAAAAGCAGTGGACCCAGCACCGATTCTTATAGCACACTGCTGGTCACAGGCCTCTAGTCTGAAAAGCAACCCTCCACCACCACTGTCTGTCTTCTACCTTCGAGCCAATTCTATATCCAAACGGCAAATTCTCCCTGTATTCCATGTGACCTAACCTTGCTAACCAGTCTACAATGAGGAACTTTATCAAACACCTTACTGAAGTCCATATAGATCATGTTCACTGCTCTGCCCTCAATACTCTTCGTTACTTCTTCAAAAAACTCAATCAAGTTAGTGAGAAATGATTTCCCATGTTGACTATCCCTAATCAGTCCTTGCCTTCAAAATACATGTAAATCTTGTCCTTTAGGATTCTCTCCAACAACTTGCTCACACCAACATCAGACTCACCGGTCTATAGTTCCCTGGCTTATCCCCATCACCTTTCTTAAACAGTGGCACCACAGTAGTCAACCTCCAGTCTTCCAGCACTTCACTTATGGCTATCAATGACACAATTATTGCAGGAAGGGGCTCAGCAATCACTTCCCTAGCTTCCCAGAGTTCTAAGGTACACCTGATCAGGCCTGGGCATTTATCCAATCCTGGTAAAAACAATGACTGCAGATGCTGGAAATCAGATTCTGGATCAGTGGTGCTGGAAGAGCACAGCAATTCAGGCAGCATCCGAGGACAGGCAAAATCGACGTTTCGGGCAAAAGCCCTTCATCAGGAATAAAGGCAGAGAGCCTGAAACATGGAGAGATAAGCTAGAGGAGGGGGGGGGTGGGGAGAGAGT
>NC_057730.1:19869474-19972652 GCF_004010195.1 Chiloscyllium plagiosum
CTCCCCCCTCTCCTCCCTGACCTATCACCTTCATCTCCTTCCCCACTGACCTATTGTACTCTATGCCCACTCTCTCCCACCCCCACCCTCCTCTAGCTTATCTCTCCACGCTTCAGGCTCTCTGCCTTTATTCCTGATGAAGGGCTTTTGCCCGAAACGTCGATTTTGCCTGTCCTCGGATGCTGCCTGAATTGCTGTGCTCTTCCAGCACCACTGATCCAGAATTTATCCAATCCTATTCATCTTAAGATATCCAGCATTTCCCCTCTGTACTATAGACATTTTTCAAGACGTCGTTATATATTTCCCCATGTTCTCTATCTTCCATATCCTTTTCCACAGTAAATACTGATGCAAAATGCTTGTTTAGTATCTCCCCATCTCCTGTAGTTCCAAATACAGGTGGCTTTTTGATCTTTCAGAGGGCCTATTCTCTCCCTCGTTATTCTTTTGACCTTAATGTACTTGTAGAATCCCTTTGGAATCTCTTTAACCCTATTTGCCAAAGCTATCTCACGTCCCCTTTTTGTCCTCCTGATTTCCCTCTTAAGTATGTTCCTACTGCCTTTATATTCTTCTAGGGATTCATTCAGTCCCTGCTGTCCATATCTGACATATGCTTCCTTCTTATTCTCGTCCAAAACCTTAGTTTCCCTAGTCATCGAACATTCCCTACACTACAACCCTTGCCTTTCAGCCAAACAGGAACATACCGTCTCTGGACTCTCCATCTCATTTTGAATGCTTCCCATTTTCCAGCCGTCCCTTTACCTGCGAACACACCCCCCCCCAGTCAACTTTTGAAAGTTCTTGCCTAATACCATCAAAATTGACCTTCCTCCAATTTAGAACTTCAACTTTTAGATCTGGTCTATCCTTTTCCATCGCTGTTTTTAAACTAATAGAATTATGGTCACTCGCCCCCCCCCCCCTCCATAACCCCAACCCCCAAATCATGAACCAACCAAGATCACGTGCTCCCTGTGCTTTATCAGCGTGACTTTAGCAAAGAATCAGGAATGATTAGATTAGATTCCTTACAGTGTGGAAACAGACCCTTCGGCCCAACAGGTCCATACCGACCCCCTGAAGAGTAACCCACCCAGACCAATTTCCCTCTGACTAACGCACCTAACCTATGGGCAATTTAGCATGGCCAATTCACCTAACCTGCACATCTTTGGATTGCGGGAGAAAACCGGAACACCCGGGAGAATGTGCAAACTCCACACAGACAGTCGCCCGAGGCAGAAATCAAACCTGGGACCATAGTGCTGTGAGGCAGCAGTGCTAACCACTGAGCCACCGTGCCTCCCAACGGCACGGTGGTTCAGTGGTTAGCACTGCTACCTCACAGCGCCAGTGACCTGGGTTCGATTCCTGCCTCGGGCGACTGTCTGTGTGGAGTTTACACATTCTCCCCGTGTCTGCGTGGATTTCCTCCGGGTGCTCCAGTTTCCTTCCACAATCCAGAGATGTGCAGGTTAGGTGAATTGGCTATGATAAATTGCCCATAGTGTGAGGTACGTTAGTCAGGAGTAAATGTAGGGGATTCGGTCTGGGTGGGTTACTCTTCGGAGCGTCGGTGTGGACTTGTTGGGCTGAAGGGCCTGTTTCCACACTGTAAGGAATCTAATGACATAGAGATTGTTCTCCCATAAAGTTTAGGTCAGACAATATAAAACTTTGTTTTAAAATTTCCATGTCTGACATCGGCAACTCTCTCATGATTAGGAATTTTCTATTTGATGGATGGGCCAACTTGAACAGTCCTGGAGGTCACAAAATTGACAAAAGGAAAAGAAAGGCCCCTCTTCCCATAATTACAATCACCGGACAGGACGAGAAAAAAAACAGGTTAGCCATGGAAAAGAGAAGTCTGGGAAATTTCTCTCTGACCTCCTCAGTTGATCAAAACTAGACCAGAACATTACACAAACCAAGTGGGACCTATAAAATCACTCAGCTTCTGTATAATATGATTGTAACTGAATCAGGAAGCATTCAACTCTCTCGAAGTGAGATTAGGAGCAATTACAAGAACCTTTACTCATAATTTAGTACAAATCTAAAGTTCTTCCAGGTCACAAAAACATTTCATCAAGGCTTAAACTTTCAAAAACATTTATATTGCTCAAGAAAAACAATAAAAAATGAACACAAGCTTTTCTGTACAGTTTACTTTAAAGTCGAAAGCTTTATAAAAAATACAATGCTTAGCAAACCTGTATTTAACATAGATAAAAACAAAGTGCTAAAGAAACTCAGCAGCTCATCATCTACATATAAAAAGGTTCTGATCCATTACGATTCATCTTCAAAAGTATTGATTGTTTATCAAATGAATTGCTCCACTATGCTAGAACAGCCCTGAATTAAAGTTTTCTTCTTATGCCCATGTCAAAATGGCCTGTGGCATTAAACCACATGTTTCCCATTTTAAAAAAAGTTTAAAAAAACAACTTACCAGAAAAAAGGCAGTAAAGAGTTCTGCGATGTCTGTAAAGGCAGCCCGGTTGTCCTGTGTATCTTTTGTAACGCAGCAACACATCAACTTCAACCTGCACTCCCATACCCGTGCCGCTATAGATTTTGCTTGGACTGAGTCACTGCTTTCCAAGTCACGGGCTGTGCCTCCTAAGTAGTTTAAATGTTTGGGTCTGCCCAGAGGGTCGAAGAAAATTAAGACAGCAACCACCGTGAAGAGTAAGAAAACCCAACTGTGAAAAGGATATTTTTTTCAGGATTAGTGTTGAAATCTCAAACAGGACTTCTGTTAAAGAAAAAAACAACATGATTCCAAATCTATTCCTTAGATTTTACAGTTCAGTTGTAGCTCAACAAATAGTGTTCTTGCCTGAATTAGAAGGGCATGGATTCAAGTTCAATTCCGGAAACTGGAGTACAAGATCAAGGCCAACAATCTCAATGCTGCACTGTCAGAGGTGCCTTGTTTCAGACAAATCATAACTTTTACAATCAATAAGCTATAAATGCTTTCTTACCTAGCAATGACAGCTATAGTAATTGTGTTAACGACGGAGGGAGCACAACCCTGGCTTTTGTCATTGACCCAGACAGCACCCAAGATTGCCCAGACCAGTTCAGGTAAATAAAGAGTAGTACGGACGTAAATCAGAATTGGGATATGTCGTCTCGGACCTGGCTTAGTGATAGTTCCTGTAAAGAAGGAAACCAAGAATGTAAGGAGTGTGGTAATTTGCTGTTTTTCTTTCATGCTAGATGTCATACACTTCTGGGAGGATAAGCTGGCTGCAGTGTTATTATGATCAGGGTGGAGTAAGGTTTCTAGAATTTGAATTTACTCTGAGCATACAGTTCTCAAATTTATATCTATTATGTCACTTGAGAGAGTTAGACAGGGCCTCAGTTTAATGCCTTATCCAATCGATGACATCTTTGACAGTGTAGTATTTCCTCAATACTCCACTGAGAGTGTCAACATGGAATGAATAGGCAGCTTTTGGATTGTCGGACAGAGCTGAAAAGAAACTCCGCTATTACCTATGCAAATACCGCCACACCCACTTCTTCCCTCTGCATAGCAAATAAGTATAGCTAGATTTTTCTCACCTCCAATCCAATAACAAGCATCCTAAAATGCTTTGAAAATTAATAAACAACATTATATCAAAACAGTTGTCACAGGAAAATACACTAATTTTGTGCTTTCAATGACCACTAGATCCTTCAAGCAGCTTCACAGTTAGAGAGCAGTCACTATTGTAATTTGGGACATGCAATAACACGAGCGAGAAAGGTGATCCGAAATGGGATTCAAAGATATCTTTCAGGGAAGATAGAGAGATTTAAAAACAAAATTCTGTATGGTAAGGCCAAGACACTGAAAGGGCAGACAGTGAAGGTAAGAAAACGTGTGCATCCTATACATGGGGCTGTCACGTACACAAAAGGCAAGGGTTTGTCTCAGTCTCTGCCGCCCCATGATTAAAATCTGCTAAGTCAATATAGACTTTTAAGTCGATGTTTCTGAATACTACACCAGGAAGAACGTTTATTCACCCAGCCACCAATGGAATAGCTCACAGATATTCAATTAAACCCTCTATACAGAACTTCAATTCACTTATGTTTACATTATTTCATGCAGCTTGAGCTTCACTGGCTGGGTGAGCATTTATCCCATTGAGGTGGTGGTGGTGAGTTCCTTCTTCAACTGCTGCAGTTCATTTGGTACAGAGACAACTATAATTTTATTAGGGAGGGAGTTCCAGGATTTTGACAGTAAAGGCACTCCTATACATTCCTTTCATTACCCTTGGCTAATTTCTGCGAATTCATTATCAGAAGTTTTTTGTGCACACCCTCATTTGCATCTTACAATTTTAGTTCAAGCAACAAAGGCAGTCTTGCCCATTCCGAAGTGACTGCACAATTATTTCGTGCAACGGATTAATATTCACCTTGCATACTGACATAAACAATCACAGAAAGGACCAAGATAATCGCAGCTAAAATAACAATCAAGACCACAAGATAGCTGGGGAGGAACCCTCCTCCTTTACAGTCGAACTGTCCTCGATGAGTCAAGTACAAAGCTAGGATTCCAATCCACCTGCAAAATAAAAAGGGATAACGAGTTGGTCAGCTTCCCAACAAGTCTGTGCAATAGACACACTGAGTCAACATCAGTTGACATGCTTAAACCTCCTTGTTAAAACAAAACGTGAGTAAATTTATAATTTTTGTGGTGCAGTGGAAGAATCTCTACCTCTGAACTAGAATGTCTAGGTTGGAGTCCCACCTGTCACAAAGGTAAATCATAACATGTCTAAACATGCGAATAAAAATATTTAGCATTCAACAAGGACATTTTCCCATCAAAGTTATATATCAGGTGAACCAAATAATCATCACAAATCAGAGACCACTGCAAAGTTTGGGGGGGGCGCAGGTAGAGAGACACACAGAGGCAGGCAGGCAGAGAGAGAGAGAGAGAGAAATGAGAGACAGAGGCAGGCAGAGAGAGGGACAGAGAGAGACACAGTCAGAGGCAGGCAGAGAGAGACACAGAGGCAGGCAGAGAGAGACACAGACAGAGGCAGGCAAAGAGAGAAAGAGAGAGAGAGACAGAGGCAGGCAGAGAGAGAAAGAGAGAGAGAGAGAGAGAGAGAGAGAGAGAGAAAGACAGAGGCAGGCAGAGAGAGAGAGACAGACAGACGCAGTCAGAGAGAGAGAGAGAGAGAGAGAGAGAGAGAGAGAGAGAGAGAGAGAGAGACAGACAGAGAGAGAGGGAGAGACAGACAGAGAGAGAGAGAGAGACAGAGGCAGAGAGACAGATGGGAGGGGGGAAAAGGTGGAGAGAGAAAAAGGGTAGAAATACAGGGAAGGAAGGCTGTGGAGGATGTGGAGTGGTGCAGGGAGAGAGACATAGTAAGAGAGAGCGATAGGAGAGAGAAAAGAGGAGACAGAGTGTTAAGGAAATCAATGGGGCTACATGTTAATAAGCCCCCGGACCTGATGGGTACCATCCCAGGATTTTTAAGGAAGTAGCTACAGAGATGGGGGAATACACTGATACCAATTCAATGCAGAGGATTGGAAATCTGACAACTTAACACCCTATTCATAGATAGAGAAGTCAAACTTCAAGTAACTATAGACCTGTCACTGGTAAAATGTTTGTGAGTATTATAAAGAAATGATGTAGGTACTATGGACACCACTAATTGCCAGCTCAAAGTGGAGAAGATATCCAAGGAGGTTGACAATAAAGGAAGTAAAAGCAGTCCGTTTAGAAATACATGATACAATCATGCATAGTCAGTGTAGTTTCATGACGAGGAAATAATGCCTGATACATTTATTAGAATTCTTTGAAGAGATACAAGCAGGATAAAGCTGAACCAGTAGATGTAATATACATGGATTTCCACAATATGTTGATGTAAGACTACTTAACGTCAGAACAGCCAAGAGTGCTGGGGGATGTATATTTGTACGGATAGACAAATGGCTATATTAATTAGCTAGAAAGTCAAACAGTTGAGATTAAGGGGGTTTTCAGGATGGTAATCAGTAAATAGTGGAGTGTCACAGGTTGGGACCACAATTATTTACAATACATTTAATGACTTGGATGATGGAAGTGAATGTACTATCATCAAGTGGATAACACAAAAATAGGTGGCAAGGCAAGTTGTCAGGGTGACATCAAAGATCTATATAGGGATGGAGGCAGGTTTGGTGAGTTGGCCAAACTTGACAAATGGAATATAATGCGGCAAAGTGTGAGTTATGCACTTTGGCAGGTAGAATTGATGAGCTGAGTATTATTTAAATAGGGAAAGACTGCAGAAAGTTGCAGCACAGAGGAACTTGGAGGCCCTCATGCATGAATCACTAAAAGCTAGTATACAAATTCAGCAGGTAAAAGAGAAGGCAAATATAATATTGACCTTTATTTTAAAGGGAATGGAGCATAAATATATGAAGGTCCTACTAAAATTATACAAAGCACTACTTAGCTGGAATACTGTGAAACTCGTTATCTAAGGAGGAGGATACTAACACTGGAGGCAGACCAAAGAGGTTCACTAGGTTGATTCCAGGTAAGGAGGATTTTCTTATGAGAAGTTGAGTTCAATCTGCACTGATTGGAGTTAAAGGAGACTTCATTGAAATGCACATGATTTTTAAGGGGCTTGAAAGGATAGATGCAGAGAGGTTATCATTTCCTTCTTATGGGAGAGTCTAGGTCTAGAAGGCATAAACAGTACGGGAATCAAGGGTTAAGGAGATAAGGCAGTAAAGTGGAGTTGAAGATTCCAATCAGCCATGGTCTCGCTGAATGACACAGCAGGCTCAATGGCCCAAATGGTCGACTTCTGCTCGTGTGTCTTACAGAACTTATTGCTTTGCAAATTGCAAAGGCTCACAATCCAAAGATACTTCTTTCAATCCCGGGGAACAACACATATCTTTTCTATGAATGCACGATCTATATATTGTCTACTAAAATAGAGATTTCAGTTATTACCTTTAATGTAAAATAAATAGTTGCATTAATGAAGCGATTTTATTGCCCTCAGGATATGTTAAAGTATGTGCAGCAAATTGACTAAATTTCAAAGAAAGTGCTTGATGTTGCAATATGGGAAACTTGGCAATGATTTCCACAAACTGAGAGAATTTTTCCCCTCTCAGAGGGGTCAGGTAACTATGGAACTTTCTCAACAGGTCATGGAAGCAGAGTCCTTGAATATTTTTACAGGATTAGTGGATAGATTCTTGATTTAAAAAAAGGGGTGAAAGGTTACTGGGGTAGGCACAAATGTAGAGTAGTCAAATCAGCCATGATCTTACTGAATGTTAGAGCAGACTCGATGATCCAAGTGGCCTAATACTACTCCCAATTCATACCTTCATCTGACCATCTAAAGGATGCACCCTACAAAGCACAATATGCTTCAAATGCCCGTCAGATGCAAAATTCCACATTTTCTACATTAACATTAACTTAATTAGTTGTCTTCTTATTATTAACTGATTCCCAATGCTAACAATCTGTCACAAGACCTAAGGGATCAGGAGTCTATATATGATGCATAACTAATCCAGAACTTGGCCCTACAATACGGACAAAAAGGCTGTATAACATTCCAGACCCGCTTGCATAGGAGAGTAGATGGCAAGTTAGTTCTTCTCAACTGAATATGGAATTTGAGCGTTAATCATGCATGCAACAAAACGGAAGATTGCACAAAAAAGCGCAAGACACACCTAGTGCAAGATCGTTCTGAGAAAAAGCCAGCATTTTCTCAAAAAAGATATGTCACAAATTGTGTTTCCAATTTGTAAAGGAATTTCGCTACGTTAGCGTCTATAAAAAGTTACGTTTTATCATACGGGCTTGCACCAACTTTACACCTGAAATTAAAGGCTGAGGTTTGAGTAAGAAATTGCCAAACTGTAGGTTATGAAACCCGATTATGACTTCTTCATCCTCTTCTAGCCATTAGCAACCTATGTCCCAGGGTCTGGAATTCGCTCCCTAAATGTTTACACTGTAAAACATCCTTCAAACCTTTCCTTTTCGACCAAGTTTTAGCTCTCACGTTCCGATTCTTGTAATACATCTTGCTTTGTAACACTGCTGAGATACACCTTGGGGCATTTTACCATAAATGTATCAGGCAAATGCAAGTTACAGTGTAGCCTTTCATTTCGCGAGATGATTTTTTTGAGTTTCAATAAGTTAAAAACAGAACGATCGTATCATTGAAACAGCCTTTCGAAATTTCAGCGCTTCCCCCCACCCCCCACAACCCGAACGAGTTGGTTCACTGCTGGAAACTGTCAACCCTCCTTAAACATTCCCACATTGGGCAATAAACGTTGCCCACACTGCAATAGTACAAACTCAAAAGGGTCGGTGCCAGTAAATTCCGTTGAGATATTCATTCTCTGAAGACTGAGCCATCTCAGGTGACATTTTAAGCTGAATAAAGGTAGAAATGGCCTTCGGGCTGGATGTGAAGGAGCCGCCGTCAGGGGTCCCGGAGGAAGGGGAGGGGGCGGTCTCTACTCACCACAAAATCCGCAGGAGCAGCTCCAAGGCCCCGGGAAACACCAGATCATCGCTGGCCAGGGACCAGCGCCTCCCGAATACCACCAGCCCCGGCATCTTTCTCTGGCTGGCTGGCTGCTTCCCCCCGCCGTCAGGCCACCCAGCCACTGACAGCCCCCAGAGGCGGAGTCCGAGCCGGGAGAGAAGATCCAGAAGCTGCCATTAGCGAGTGAGACAGAGACCCACCCGCAACAAACCCCCCTCCTGCAAACAACGCACCGCTCAAAGGTTCCGCCTCCAATACTTAGTCCTACCCCCTGGTTACAGCAGAATGATGTCACTTTTTACCTCACATTAAAAATAACAGGATTACAGGAACAAACAAAAACTTGGAAGGCTTTAAAAATAAATAAATGACTCATTTCATTTTTATCTGTTTATTCGTGGCCGTCGAATCTCGGTCTTTCTTCCCCCTCCAGCCCATTTGCGGGTAAATAACACCCCCAGATGTCTCCATAGTCCCTTTTCCTACTCTACATGTTTGCTTTTCTGCAACATCATATGTAGGCTAATAACATTCAAACCTCAACTTGCCCAACTGTTGTCAAACATTAAATCAGATTGCATATATCTAACATCCAAAACTGGATGAGTAGTAATTTCTGCCAATTAAATTATTGCCAATTCTGAAGCCATTGTCTTTAATCTTCATTCCAGACTGTGTTCCATAACTGCTAGCTGTATCACTCTGCTGAAGAATTCTTACTGGACTCAAAACATTTTAAGTCTTGTCTCTCCATAAATGCTGCCAGATCTGCCAAATTGTTCCAGCATTTTCTGTGTTTTTTTATTGGTTCCATCCCTTGCCCTGGTAACTGTCTGAGCCCAGACCAGACTTTTTACAAATTTGGTGTCATACTTTATTGAAAATATCCCTTCAACCATATTTCCAGGTCATCACTCCGATTGCCTTTTGTCACTTGCATAATATTGTTAACAGTGTTCCCACCTCAGCTCATTGGCTGTTGATACCATCCCCAATGCCTTCATTACCTCCAGATTTAATTACTGCGACACTTTACCCTTTGTAACTTGAGGTCAACCAAAAGATCTGTAACCTAATTCACACCATCAAATATTGCACTGTGCTCACTGACCTATATTTGTTGCCTATTTTAGTATGTCTTGATTTTAAAATTCTCATTCCTAATTACCAGTCCCTCCATATCCTGGCTCTCCATGTCTCCAGCTCACAACTCTCTGAGATATCTGTGCTCATCTTATTTTTGGTCTTTTGAATATTCCAGATTTTAATCACTCCATCTTTGGAAGCTGTGCCTTCACTATCCTCATCTCAAAGTACTCATCCCAAAGTAAAATTCTCTCCATTTACCTTGCTTGCCACTTTATATTTCCTGATGTGGCTCAGTTATATATTTTGTTTTATATTTTTCTGCAAAGTTCTGGGATAAGCAGAAAAATAGCAGCTTAGCTGAGTGTCAGTACAGAGGAGTCTGGAGGCTTGGAGCAGAGCAGGGACGGTTATGGACTAGGATTTGGTGCAGGTGGTCAGACCACACATTTAGAGGCCCTGCACTAAGTTGCTGCAATGTACAGTAATATTTATTTGAAAATTTTTACCTATCTTAATTCTTTAATGATATCTTATTTCTAACTTATTTTTAAAACTCTATAAAGTAACACAACTACTTTTTATTCCTCTTTTGCATCCACGATTTGAACCAAGGTATTTGTACCTAAGATGGTGCCATAAAAGGCAGACATTGAAAAGGTTTTCACTGTTCTACAATGAAATACATATTATAATAAAGGATATTCTATTCTAATATTCCTAAGTTTGTAGATGACAAAAAGTTGGGTGGGAAGGTGAACTGCAAGGAAAATGCAGAAACGCTTCAGTATGATTTGGACAAGTTGAGTGAGTAGCCAAGCACATGGCAGTCGAAGTACAATTTGAATAAATGTGAGTTTATTAACTTTGGTAGCAAAAACAGGAATATAGAATATTATCTGAATGGCAATATGCAATGAGACCTGGGTGTCCTTGTAGAACAGTTGCTGAAAGTAAGCGTGCAGGTGGAGAGGCAGAAAGAGAATTTAAGTATAGGAGTAGAATGTCTTGTTGCAATTGTACAGGATTTGGATGAGACCAGACCTGGAGTATTGTGTGAAGTTTTGGTCTCCTTACCTGAGGAAGGATGTTCCCCTATAGAGGGAGTGCAACGAAGGTTTATTAGATTGATTCCTGGAATAGCAATACAGTACTGATGTATTAGGGGAGCCTGGATTGGTTAGGATTATACTCACTGGAGTTTAGAAGAATGAAGGGGGAGCTCTTAGACACCTATAAAATTCTGACAGAACAAGATGAGGTAAATGCAGGAAAGATCATGTTGATGACTGATAAGTCTCCCGCCTGCAGTCACAGTCTAATCGGAGTAAAATGAGGAGAAATTTCTTCACCCAGAGAGTGGAGAGACTGGAATTCTCTTCCATCGGTGCAGTTATGGCCAAAACACTGAATGTTTTTAAGAAAAAATTAAATATACTTATTAAGGCTATAGGGATCAGAGGGTATGGGGAGACAGTGGGATCATGTATTAAGTTGGATAATCAGACTTGATCATATTGTATGGTCAAGCAAGCTTGAAAGGCCAAATTGCCAGCATCTGCAGTCCTCACTTTCTCCTTGAAAGGCCAAATTGCCCACTTCTGCTGTGTTTCTATTCTTCCTAAAAGAAGAAAGCTAAGATAGAGGTTGCCATAATCATGAGTGGGCTGGATAGAATAGACAGGAAGAAACTGTTCCCACTTGTAAAAGGAACAAAAACAAGCATAAATTTAAAGTGATCTACAAAAAAATCAAGAGCATGATTAGGAAAACCTTTTTCACACAGTGAGTGGTTAGGGTATGCTATGTACTGCCTGGAATTGTTGTGGAGGCAGGCTCAATTGAGGCATTCAAGAGGACATTGGATGATTACTTGAATTAAGAATAATGAGCAAGGTTTTTGGGAAAAACCAGGAGATTGGCACCTGGTAATGGTGCTCATTTAATGAGCTGGTGCAGGCATGATGGTTCAAATGGCCTCTTTCTGCATCGTTGCAATTACTTAAGTTTTCAAAGTTGTAACAAAACGTTTAATGGCATGATGAATTGATTGATGTCAATACATTGCCATTTTAACGATATGTTTACATCATCCAAATGCCATCAGGACATTTATTATAATAATTATTTTAATACTTTTAAAAAATGGATTAATACAGCTTTAAAGAATTAGTAAGTAACTGCTTTGTGGCATAAGCCTAGAGTCTGACAGAATCAATTCAGGAAATACCAGAGTAAATGTAAGATTGTTACTCTCAAAATAAAAGTAGATTAATATTCCACCATGGTAAGACTCATAAACCTGCTTAGAGTTTAGAAAGTAAACAAAATGTATAAGTACAGTATTGTGCAATTTGATTAAAGCTTTATAACTGAACTTTTAAAATAAAGAGCATGTGGAGTCTTTTTTTAGATTATTGCCAAAATTATGTAACTTTTGTTACATGCATCGGATTCTATCTCCTTCATTCTTGTTTTTGATTTGGTGAAAATGACCAATCCAAATGTATTTTAAGGCAACAAAGTAAGTAAAACCTAATATACCAAAAAAGATTATCTATATTACCTGAAAATGGTATTTGCTAATTGGTTGCATTGTATAGAGACCAGAATCTTGTAATGGTATGCAACGATTTGAGTTTAACTTGCACTTAGTGCTAACAAAGTTTTCTCATATACATGCTTGATGCACACACAGTAGTCCACTAGCTGACAATTCATTTTTAATGTTAGGAAAGAGTGAATTGAAGCATTCACTTTCTTTTAGAATGAAAACTGCTCCATTAAAACCGATGGAAGGAAACTAGGTGGTGCAGTGAGCTTAGAAGCTCAGAAGCCTTTTACATCTGAGAGTTTGGTTGAAGTTATGCTTCTGGCTGTGTTATCTATACCTTGAGTTTAAAAGAATGAGAGGTGGTCTCATTGAAACAGTTAGAATTTTTAAGGGGCTTGACGTGGTAAATGCTGAGAGAGTATTTCCCCTCGTGGGAGAGTCTAGGACCACAGGGCATAGTCTTAGAATAAAGCAATACTAATTTAAGACTTAGATGAAGAGGTCTCCTTTTCTCAGAGGGTTGAGAGTTTCTTGCCACAGAAAGTTGTGGGAGCAAAGTCCTTGTGTGTAAAGGGTCAGATTTATTAGTTGGGCATCTAGGGTTATGGGAAATGTAGACATGAGGAATGTTAAATCAGCCATGATTCTATTGAATAGCAAAGCAGACTTGAGGGGCCAAATGGCCTAGTCCTGTTTTTACTTTGTACGGTCTTCTAACACTTTTGTGACATTTTATCAAATGCAACCCACTCCTTGTAAACTTGGGACACCAAAAAACTCAAAACTCACAACAGGATCCACTTCAAACTATCTTAAGTAAAGACTTTACATTTTGTTTTTTGTTTTACACAACCTCCAAAGAAATTCACAGCCAATGAAGGTGTAATCACTGTTGTTGGGAAAACGGTAGTTAATTAATCCCACAAATATCAATTAAATAAGTGCCATGTTACCTCTCTTAGGAGTTGATTGAGGGATAGATGTTGACATTGGGACAATTCCCTTGTTTTGCTTTGAATGATGCCATTGAATATTAAAATCCACCTCCGAAGTCAGATGGGATCTTGGGGACTTTTCTCAAATGAAGGATGCCTCTGCTGACAGTTCACCACATTCTCATCACTGCATAGATGTGTCAGCATTGTTTCTTATAGTGTAACTCAGTTGTAACACCCTTACCTCTGAATTTCCAGATTCAAGAGCCACTACAGGATTTAAGCACATAAGTAAGACTCAGTGCCTACTGAGGGAACACTACATAAGCAGAGGTGTGGTCTTTTGATGTGAAATATTTTAAGCTGAAGCTCCACCAGCCTGCATAAGTGAACATAGAAGATCCAATGCTTCTATTTTAAAGAGCAGATTGTTCTTGCTAATATTTATCCCTCAACATTATGAAAAAGGATACATTGCTATTTATAGAGGACTGCTGTATGCAAATTGAATGGTGCTTCCTGCCTTATAATACCTAATATTAATGTAATTCAAAAGGAATTAATTGGGAATGTCAGATGCTGAGGGGTTACGTTATAAAGGTTTATAAAATCATGATGGGCATGGAAAAGGGTAAATAGACAAGGTCTTTTCCCTGGGTTGGGGGAGTCCAGAACTAGAGGGCATAGGTTTAGGTTGGGGGGAATTTAAAAGGGACGAAGGGTCAATATTTTCACACAGGGGCTATGAGTGTATGGAATGAGCCACCAGAGGAAGTGATGGAGGCTGGTCCAATGCAACATTTAAAAGGCATTTAGATGGGTATATGAATAGAAAGGGTGGGCCAAGCACTGGCAAATGGGACTACTTAGGTTAGGATATCTGTTCAGCATGGACAAGTTGGACCAAGTTGGACCTCTATACGTGTACAGGCCAAATGGCCTTTCGCCATAGGTGATGCCTCTGGACCCATCAGAGACTACAATAAAATTAGAACTCGGTTGTAGAGTTACTTTTATCTACAAGAACGCATACTTAGACAGAAATTATCGTTCTGCAATTAGCTAAAGCTTGTAAACATATTGTTGTTAGTCCTGTAGAACCCAATAATAAAACTATAGTACACGTATCTTTGAGGTAGTATTATAATAAATGCTCGCTTTACAGGCTGTGCAACGTAGCCATCGTTTATAAGCAATTGGGAACATTGAGTGTACTGTTCCAGGCAAAAAGCCGTGTGTCAGTTTACTGCAGGGCCCCCTTCTCACTGCTATCGGAGAGGCAGCATATGTATGGAATTTATGGTCAATTCCTTAAATATCTTTGTGGGTGCGGAGAAAGGGTAAGTCAGCAGTTTTTTCGGGAAGTGGGAAATAGGAGTCTGAAAGTGTGGCGCTGTATCCTAACTTTCTCCACTTGGGAAATAGGAGTCAGTTAGGCACGCGTGATTGATGGATCGATATCTCATCTGCATCTCAAAAAATCGTGTCCCAAACGCTGCTGGATAATCTGTCTTTGGGCGTATTGGCTACGAAAAAGTTCCGTCGTGTTTTCGATGCAGAAAAACTGAAATCTTTTGAGACAAGCAGTTTGCAAACTTTCAGGAGGAGAAAGTGCAGTGAATGATTGCATTTGATACCGGTTCACGTTACGAAAAGAAATGCACATTGCTGTAAAGTTGATGCAATCTGAAAGTCTATGGTAAGAGAGCTAGTTAAGTCCAAATCTGAAATTCCTTCCAATGGAGAGCTCTCCCTCTACTGGATAATTAGGAGAATTATGAAATACAATGTTGCCCCCAAAACCTGTATCATTTTGCTTGAATCATTTAAAACGATATTGATTTCCTTTTGTATCAAAATACTTCCAAATCCTAACACTTTGCGGTGTTGGTAATTTGAGTGTGGTGCTGGAAAAGCATAGCAGGTCAGGCAGCATCCGAGGAGCAGCGCACGCTCTCGATTCTAATCTCCAGCATCTGCAGATCTCACTCACCCGGTGTTGGTAATTTATCGGTTGACAAGAAGAAAAAAATAAACATTGGAGCTAAGAGTTACCATACCCAAAACATCAACTCATATTTTTTTTAAATCTGAAGAGAAATCAACGTTCTCAGGAGAAAAGTGTCAGAACAAGGAGGCATAAAATATTAACTAAGGTTGAAAGGAAAATTAACTTTGAGGATAGTAGGCAGAGGAGGCAAGATAAATGACATTGTCATGCAACTGAAACGGTATATTGAACAATATATCATTTTAGTTGCATGACACTGCAACCAGTTGCTATAAATTGTCTTATGATCCTGATGAAGGAGCAGCGCTCAGAAAGTTAGTACTTCCAAATAAACCTGTTGGACTATAAGCTGGGGTTATGGAATATTTTTAAGGCAGAGATATGCAGTTAGGACAAAGGATGTTAGGAACAGATAGGAAAATAGAATTAAAGGTGAATTGAATTGAATTTACTGTCATGTGTACCAAGGCACAGTGAAAAACTCTTGCAAGCAATACAGGCAGATCACATAGTTAAGTAAATAATAGGCAAACAGCAGCAAAAACAAAATACAGGTACAGGTTAATGTTAAGAGTTTGTGAGTCCATTCATTATTCTAACAACAGTAGGGTAAAAACTGTTTCAAAACTGACTGGTGCTTGTTCAGGCATCTGTAACTTCTCCTGATGGTAGGGTTGCAGAAAAAAAACATTGCCAGAGTGGGATGGATCTTTAAGAATGCTGGCAGCCTCTCCTTGCAAGCAGGCCTGGTAGATGGATTCTATTGATGGGAAGTCGGCCTTTGTGATTGTTCAGGCAGAGTTCACTACTCTCTGTAACAGTCTCTGATCTGGAGTGGTACAGTTGCCATACCAGGTAGCGATACATTCAGACAGAATACTCTCGATGGCACATCTATAATAGTTGGCAGGGTCATGCCAAATTTCTTCAGCTGCCTGAGGAAGAAATGTTGTTGGGCCTTTGTAACCAGTGTGTCCACATGAAGTGGACAAGAAAGCTTGTTGTGGATGGCCACTCCCAGGAGTTTAACACGCTCCATTCGTTCCATCTCTGTGCTGTTAATGTGCAACATCCGGCCAAAAGTTAATAACAAGTTCCTTGGTTTTGACAGCATTGAGAGGCTGTTCTGTGCACCATTTTTCCAGGTCTTCCACCTCCCATCTATAGTCTGTTTCGTCACCATCTGAGATCAACAGACTATGGTGATGTCATCAGCGAACTTGTAAATTGAATTAGCATAGTATTTGATGACACATTCATAGGTATACAGTGAGTGAGCACACACCCTCGGGGGTGGTGGCTCCAGTGTTGAGCATTAGTCAGGATGAAATATTGTCCCCAGTCTTTACTAATTGTGGCCTGTGGGTCAGGAAACTGAGGAACCAGTTGCAGAGAGTGGGGCTTAGTCAGGAGATCACTAAGTTTCGTAATCAATCACGAGGGGATAATAGTGTTGAAGGCTGAACTGTAGTCAATGAATAAGATTCTTACATAGCTGTTCTTGGTGTCAAGATGTTCAAGGGAGGAATGAATGGCAAGTGATATGGCATCTGACATGGATTTGTTGGTCTGATAGGCAAATTGGAGTGGGTCAAGAGTAGTGGAGAGGCTGGCGTTGATTAATGCCATGACCAGCCTTTCAAAGGACTTCATGACCACTGCAGTTAGGGCCACTGGATGATAGTCATTGAGACATGCTGCACAAGTCTTTTTAGGCGGCCCTCTTGAAACAGGCAGGGACAGTGGTCTGCTGCATGGAGAGGTTGAAGATGTCCAAGAAGACCTCTGCCAGTTGATCTGTGCACGGCCTGGTACTCAGTCTGGTCAGAGACTATTCTGTTAAATAGTGGAGCAGACTCAAACTAAATGGCCGACTCCAAATTTGTCTGTTCAGCAAGACCTGGTATTAAACGTTTTGTTTTTGACTTTCAGCATCAATGATATCTTGTTCTTGGATTAGATTAGATTCCCTACAGTGTGGAAACAGGCCCTTCAGCCCAACCAGTCCACACCGACCCTCCAAAGAGTAACCCACCCAGACCCATTTCCCTCTGACTAACACTATGGGGCAATTGTGCATGGCCAATTCACCTGCTCTGCATATCTTTGGACTGTGGGAGGAAAGCAGAGCACCCGGAGGAAACCTACGCAGACACAGGAAGAATGTGCAAACTCCACACAGACAGTCACCAGAGGCAGGAATCGAACCTGGGGGACCCTGGTACTGTGAGCCACCCCAAAAACAGTAATACTAAAGTTAGATATCACAAAAAGCATCTTTAATAAAAGATTTTCCTATCAACAAACCACATCACATTCTTTCACAAAGAAATTTTGCTATATGAGCAAAACAATGCCCAGCTTACCTTTGCTGCATTTGTTTTATCTGTAGTATGGACCAGGTAATTTCATGTTTAAGTTATTTTTGGCAATTCACAAATCAAAACTCCTCCAATCCAGCAATAATTTACTATACAAATACGGTAAAGCCAACTTACTTACATTGAGAACTACCTAAACAAATGCACAAGCTGTTGCATGAAGGTTGAAACAAAACTCTGCTGCCTGTCTGAATATCATACCTGCTCATCATAAGATCTCATTTATCACCACCCTGTGCTTGATGGCTTACATTATCTCTCAATTAGTACATGGGAGCAGGACTAGGCAATTTAGCTCAGAGTCTACTTCACTATTAATAAAATCACAGCTTACCTGGTTATGGTCTGAGTTTCACTTTCTTATATATACTCCATAACCCTAGACTCCCTTGTCTGTTAAAAATCCAAATTTACTGTCCGAGATTGATTAAAAACCATACCTCCATGACTTTTTGCAAAATTCCAGAGTCTAACAACCTAGGAACAATTTATTCTAATTTGTCCTAAAAGGGAGACCCTCGGGAACTCAAGAAGGGTTCTGAAGGGTCACTAGACTCAAATGTTAACCCTGCTTTCTTTCCAAAGATGCTGTCCAACCTGGGTTTATCCAGTAATTTCAGTTTTTATTTTGTGTCTTTAGCGCAGTTATGTTTTATTCGCTTAGTTTTAATCTTCACTACAAGAGGAAACATCTTGTTAACTGCCTTATGCAGACACAGGATCTCGTGTTTCAAAAGATCATCTTTCTTCTAAATTACACTGGATACAGTTCTAACTTGTTCAGCTTTTCTTTATACTATAACCCATCATCCAGGATGGAGTTGAACAACTCTTGGGCAAACAACACCTTGATTTTAAAATTCAGCCTAGCTCCTCTCAGATCCCCAACCCTTCAAGATTTATGCTGTTCCCATTGACAGTCATGTTTTTGAGCTGCCAAGACCATCTAGTTCCCTCCCAATGACTTGGTCTCTCTTCAATCTTTTAAGCCATTTCATAAAACCTACCTCAGACCAAGCTTTTGACTAAATGCACCCAGTATCTTGTAGCTGGATGTCATTTGAAATTTTTAAAAAAGTCTATGCAGGCATGTTATGAAATGCCTCTGAAGCAGTTGAGACTTGAACCAGCCTTCTAGCTCAGAGGCATTTTGTTCGAGAATATCTTTGAAGCATCAAAACAATTACTTCATAAAAAGGGGTTATAAAAAGATGCTGTTTCACTTAATGCTTAGATCACATTTAGACAAAAACTGGCAGCACTTGAAAACCTATAAAAATGACCTCTTATTCCTCCAGTTGGACTAATAAAATAATTGGCCTAGATTAGTCGTCCCCCAAAAATGGACACTGCAAATCAAATCCTAAAATTAACATGTAGGAAATAGGACAAGAAAATGAAGCAAGATTATGATCAAAGATCAAATTCATGTTTTCAAATTAGGATCTCGGAATCTTACAGATCCAAAGTCTTTAGATTAATAAATCAATAAACATACTAGAAATAACAGTATTTAAGACTTTGCTATGAGGAGATAAGTTTGAGTGTGGAATTGTAGACAGTTAGGACCACACATCAATAAATAGTTGGACTCTCCAGATCTTGCAGCTTCCTCACAAAACAAGTGTGGGACTTGGAAATCACAGCTTTCATAGCAAGATATTTCTGAAAGTTATGTGTAAGTTAAATTAAGTGTATAGTGACATACGAGAATACAACACGCAGAAGCATTTTCCATAAAATGTTTATTTGGGGCAGTATCACAAGATATCATGCAACAGCTTAGTGTGTAAAAAAAAACCAAGATAAACCTCCCAATGTTTTCAAAAGAGTGGTAGCGAAGACCAACAATTCTAAAAGTGATTTGTTCAACAAAATCCCAAAGATTAAACTCAGTCTCATGGTCCCTTGAATATCTAATGTTAAAAGGTCCAAATCACTTTTCAGTCAGTAATATGCACATCTAGTAAGGTTTCTGTAATCTTTATTCGTCATGTTCTATGTTCACAAGAACATATGCCAAAGGACAGAATACATGCATTCCATCTGAAGGTGGCTTAACCACTGATTGAATAAAGGAAACCTTGTCAGCCAGACAACAAGGCATATTTAATTATATTAGCTTCAAGAAATTCTAGTGTTTATGGGGGGCCGTGGAAAGAATGAATTCTTCAAAACAATTTGGCAAATTCAAATAAATACAGCAAGTGGTTGAAAAATCACATACCAGTTTTGCACATCAGATACTATGTTTAAGCAATTGAACTGGTCATTTTCAAATTTTATTTAAACAATTTGCACTTAATCCTTGTAAACAGCTAAAAGGGAAACACATTCAGTATTTCCAATTTATGCTCGTAAATTTTATTTTAAACCACTGCAAGTAATTCATCCTTTCAGTATATATTCCTTTTGTAGAAAATATATTTTTACACTGTAATAAAAAAGGCAAGATGCGTAAAACAGAAAACTGATGTTTGTGGTCCATCAGACTACAGAACAGCTGTTGACATTTAAATGCAATTCTTAAGTGTGTCCCCTTGCTCTCTGTCTCAGGCATCTTACGTTCTTGGTAAGTTTTCTGCTTCCTCTGCCTGGATGCAACCAACGACAGAAACGTAGATGATCTTTGGCACTTAAGCTGGTAAACTCAGCTTCTTTCCTTTGAGAACTAAAAGAATAAAAATTGAGAGAAAAGTTATAAGGCAATAACGTTTCTTTTACAGACACATCTGTTTTAAAAAAAGTGTTATTATGGTTTAAGAGATGTAAGAAAAAAAGTTGAGACAGATATGAAGAGCAGTCTGCTCAAAGCCAATAAAGTAAACAGCTTGTGTTTTTTTAAAAAAATAAGACATTAGAACAACAGAAGCCGCCTGAATGGTGAGTCAAGCTCCCACAGAACCAGGTTTTAGCTTTCTGCAGTTCCTAGGATCTTGAAACTGGAAGTTGAAGTGCTTATTCCTCCTCCCCCTAAAAGCTGGGGTTCTCTTCCTGTTGCTAGAATTGCACGAGAGAATCTATTTTACTGAATTTGCCTTTGCCAAGGCGTGTTTATGGGATGCTACTATACTGGAATAGTTAATTAGTTGTTAACACACATTACTTTGTTCAGCATTTTTATAGAGTTACAGTTAAGCCAATTCTTGTTTATATTTTGTCTGAACTGTAGTGTGAAAATAAAGTGTGTTTTGCTTAAAGTAGATCAGTTTGAGCAATCGAAATGCACCTGGAATACAACCTCCCAAAAATAAAATGTTAGGCTGTTTAACATATTTTGAGGGGGTTTGTCAAGTCCATGACAAATCCTTGACTCAACCTTCATGTCAAACTGCTTCACCATCAATTACTTCAATGTGGAATAACTTTTTATTTATTCATGAGAGACATTGGTATTATTAGCAAGATCATAATTTATTGCCACTCTGAAGGGGCTAGTGTGCCGTTTCGGGAATAGGACCAGAGCAAGAGTATTAGGTGCTCTAGACAAACCTTTAGATTTATTTTACATGAAAAATGATGCTATTCATTGTACATTCCCATTACTGCAATTTTCAAAGCATACTTACTAGAAGAAATTAATAGCTTTGTCTCCAGTTCATCAGATACAATGCTACTTGTTCCTGGCCAAATGTTTAGATCTTTTCAATTTGCACAATTTATATCACTGTTGCAATGATTAAGGTATTTATTATCTACTGGTTTGCAACCTGGGAATAGATGATGGGTTATATAAATTTGAAATTTCAGAAAATATAATGATTCAATGACAAGTTGGGAAAGACTATGGTAATACATGGAAAATCATAATGTATGGACATAGGCATACCAGTAGATCTAAATCTTTCATTCCCATATTACAGCCAGTTTACTAACATAGTTTAACGAATTAGAGTCATAGAGATGTACAGCACGGAAACAGACCCTTCGGTCCAACTCGTCCATGCCAACCAGATATCCTAAGTCAATTTAGATCATTTGCCACCAACTTGCCTATATCCCTCTAAACCTTTCCTATTCATATACAATACTCATTCAGATGCAGCATCTACCACTTCCTCTGATAGCTCAAATCCAGACACATACACGCTACCCTTTGCATGAAGTCACCCCTTAGGTCCCTTTTATATCTTTCCCCTCTCACCCTAAACCTATGCCCTCCAGATCTGTACTCCCCTATCCCAGGGAAAAGACCACATCTATTTACCCTATCCATGCCCCTCATGATTTTCTAAAACTTGCTAAGGGTCACCCCTCAGCCTCTGATGCTCCAGGGAAAACAGCCCTTGCCTATTCAGTCTCTCCCTACAGCTCAAACCCTCCTACCCTGACAATATCCTTGTATATCTTTTCTGTACCCTTTCAAGTTTCACAATGTACTGCCTACAGCAGGGAGACCAGAATTGAACAAAGTATTTCAAAAGTGGCCTAACCAATGTCTGATACAGCTGCAACATTACCTCCCAACTCAGATATTCAATACTCTGACCAATAAAGGAAGGTATACCAAATGCCTTCTTCACTATCTTATCTAACTGCAACTCCACTTTCAAAGAACTATGAACCCTCACTCCATGGTCTTGCTGTTCAGCAACACTCCCTAGGACTTTATCAATAAGTGCATAAGTCCTGCCCTGATTTGCCTTTGCAAAATACAGCATCTCATATTTATCTAAATTAAACTCCATCATTAATCCTTGGCCCAATGGCCCATTTGAATTAGCTTCTTCCTCGCATTAGTGACTGTCTAGTAGTTGCATCAGCCCTGCTCATTGGATCATTTACGAGGGCAGTTAAGAACCAGTTGTGTAGCTGCAAGCCTGAAATCATAGTTCAGACTAGGCAAATATTAGATCTTCTTCCTCAAGGACATTAGTGAAGTAGAGGTGGTTTTATGACAATCTGACTAACTGCGGCTTTTCTGCACATCATGTGCATTCCAATTCCCCAGCTACTTCTGTCTGAAATACAAAGTTTAACAAAGCATACTGCTCTGAGTACTCAATGTATCACACAAGCAAATGCAACTAAAACTGTATTGCAAATCACACTAACATAACCAGGTAATTGCATTTTGATGACGATGTTGGCTGAGTGAGGACCAGTGGTCATGGCTTTCCATTATCTAATGTGATCTCAACCATCCTAAATCAGCCTGTGATTATTTGAAAGACCCACCTCTGACCAGGAATGACTTCCTCTTTGTTGTATGGGAATATCAGCCCAGGTTAACCACTCAGGTCCTACGGTCAGACTTGAATCAGCTTCTGATCATCTTTGGGCTTATCATTTTTCATTTCCTGAACCAATATTTCTACCCAAATTTCATGTTCATGCTACAACATGCAATATTAAGAGAGCATAAAATCATAGCCCAAATACTCTAGGGCTAACAAACAGTATACATTTGCTAAAATATTAAATTAGGTTACTCCTCTTTTCACATACCACCTCACATATTCAACTGCCTGTGCTCTGGTTAAAATGGTTCGGCAAGTGTTAATGAAGCTTTCATGTATCAAATTTGTATATGACTTATCTGACAAAATGTTTTCATCCATAATAATCATTGATGGGTCAAGACTACATTTTACAGATATCTGTGAATGATTATTAAGGGTGCTTACTAGCAGTTGGATAGCTTGGGGACAGAGTGGATTCAAAATTGCACACTTTGGTTTCAATCAAGAAAGTTTGCGACACTTTTTCCACCACCTTAAATACAAGCACTTGGTTCCTAAACAGTATATTGTATGAAACATGGAGAATGGAAAAATGCAAATATTCTATTCCTCACCTTTTGTGACATACAAATAGAAGAAGTCGCAGTAGAGAATAGTCTGAACCAAGCCAGCGACAATAGCAATGAGGTCAAAGAAACCCTCAAAGTAATAACGCCAGATCCAGTTGATAAGGTACAGGGCACGATACAAGCCGAGAAAGAAGAGATAATGAGTCGTGATGGTCTCTGCTTCACCTGTCTTGCTGATCATGAAGAGCTGGGGGAGAATTGCAACTGACTCCAGGTAAATAGAGAATGTCCACAGGATCTAGAAGAGAGGTTTTTTGAAACTTTAAGCTACAATTTCCATGCCGCTTGTACCCATACAAAGACATAGATTTTTGTCATCCAACAGCGCTGACTTATGTAATCCCACGGGGCAACTCACCAAAACTCCTTCTACAACACTTTTCAAAATTGTAACCTTTATTACCTAGGACCAGAGCAGTAGGTGCCTGGGCCAATACAAACCTCCAGCTCCCCTGCAAGTGAGGAGTCATTGCACCTTTAAAATAACTGCAATCCCATCACCGGTACAATATCCTGGTACTCCCTCCCTAATAGCACTCCCTGGGTACACTGACAAAGTTCAAGAACATAGCTCACTATCACTTTTCAATATCAAATAGGGATGGGTATTAAATGCTAGTGCTGCTAGACATCCCAATAGAACACAACATTCTGATATTAAAAACATAGACAACTCTAAGTTTACTTACAGTTCTGATCCAAATGTTCCATCCTTCAAAACAAAAATTCCATAAAACTGTGATAAGCCTCTTCCCATCTAAATCCCTCACTGCACCCCATTGCCATCCAAATTATTATTAATCTCACTATCCCAAATGTAATTCACCAGTGGAGGGCAAATGAACAGCAGCTAACAAAAGACTTTAAGTAATAATGTATAAAAATAAATGTATTAAAAGATGGCAGTGGCAGGAAATTTCTCAAAAGCAAATAGGCTTTGAGCTGACAACAAAAAGTAAACTTTAATGCCAAATTGGTTCCTTCAGGCTGGTGTTGCTGCAACATTGGTATTAATTACAGATCCCTGGTTACCCATAAAGCTTAAGTGTTTTTTTTTGCAGTTGAGCGGTTTGTTAGGTCAATTCACAGGACAGTCAACAGTCAATAATGTTAATTTGAGACTGAAGAGTCAGACAAGATTGAGCAAGTACATAGTTACATTCCTTCCCAAAGGTGTCCTACTGTTCATGCTTTCTATAAGCCTGCACCATATTTCACTTGCTGATCAAACATTATGACGGAACAACAAGATTTAAAAATCATACGCGGACTAGCTATTAAGTGGTTACTCAAGAAAGGAGGACATTTAGAGCAATGTTAGTTTTTCTACACTACACTACAGGCTGCTACCATAATAGGAGATGCAAAACAGTCAGAGATTACCAATGAGTACAATAACCAAAAACAGTTTATTTTTGCTGCTATTACACATCGTGTCCAGTCCAAGAAGATACCCTGGCAGAATCTCGAATCTATGCCCTCAGCTGGGACAGATAGATGGAGACAATTGGAAAAGAAAACAGAAAAATAAAACTACAAACAGCTTGTACTTAAACCTGGGTGAAAAACAGAAGTTAATACTTTTGGAAACACCTTGAAATCACCAAAAACAATTTAGACGTTTACCTCCATCGGAGAGAAGTCATGATTGACAAGGAACGACAATCCGCCCACAGGAACAACCAGAAATTCAGCACGGAACGTATCGTGGTTTCCATCATAGGTGGCCTTAAACTTGAAGTAGGTCAAGTACACCGTGGCAACTGAGCAAGAAATGTAGATAACCTTTTTTTTTTTGAAAAAAGGGTCAATTATTAACAGTAATAAAACTCTTGATCCAAGCAATCCTCAGCAATTCTGAAAGTTTACGTAAGCACCCAGAAACTCCAGGAGACCTATTATTTTTCCCCCTGCTTTGGAAAGGCCATGCTGACAGACAACCAGATTCAATACAACTGCGCTTGCAGCAATATCATAGTTCATTCAATACACTGGACTTCAATACATTTTTGTTAAACGTTTATCAATCAGGTCACCAATTTCCAAGCTTGTCTCATGCAGTATCTCCAGATTAAAAACTATGGAATCTTTGAAGAACGCAGGAGACATACAAAAGTTAAAACCATGATCTAAGATGTTTTCAATATAGCCAGTCTAGGACATAAACTGAACAAAACAATATTCAAAACATCAAATGCAAAATTTCAAACATTTTGCTTAGAACACGCATAGGAGAGACAGAAATTGTGTGCTGAGTTCAAATATGCAAACTTGGACATGGCCAGTACTTACAAACTTTGGAATGGTGAGGATGGACAAAGGTGTCTGTTACTTCATGGCAAGTGTTCCAATGCACAACACCGCAAAAGAGGTAATCCTAAACATCCTGCACTTAGAAATAAACGTTTGAAATAGTATTCATTCCACTGTCTGAGACTTACCTTCATGGAACTGTTGTACAGAGAAATGAAAATAGTGAACAAATCCAGGTATCGAGTGAGAAAGACCAATGCAAACAGAACCTGACTCTTCCCAGAGATACCTAAAGGAGGAACAAAAATCAACCAATGCAAAAATGCAATAACAGTTTGAACTAACAATTTTTCCTATTTTTAACCTGAAATAAATTAAATGCATACGCTAAATACTAAGGATTGTGCAAGAATCTCAAATTTGCATCATTGGGAAATCTAAAATCAGTTTGATGATATTATACTTTGTACTGGGGCCAATTAGACTGCATAAAGCATCCCAAATGCCTTTGGATGGCAAGATTTCCACATTATTTTAGCTCAACACCAACATTTTCATATATTCCAAGATCTAATTTACATTGCTCACTGCTATTGAGCTTTGGTATGATTGCTTCTATTGGACCAAAATCCCTTTCATTTTCCACTTACATTTATGTAGTAGCACCTTACTAGAATTTTCTCAGGGGAAATCACATTTAATTTTCCAAAACTGAATTTAATCTGATCCCTTTTGTGAAATAATGACATGACTGGGCAGGGGTGAGGGTTCCCCCAAAATGAGAAGGTCAACCCGATATAAATCTTATTTTGAAATTGATCATAGGATTATCCAAAACATTAAAACATCAAAGATGTACTGTCATCCAACAGTGCTGTCCTGCACTAAGTAGGTTGAAAACACTACACAGCCAAGTTCATGGAAGATAGTGGTCTCTTTATAGCCATCTACATAAAGATGTATGACAGCATTGGAATAGGTTATGTGCATACGAAAATCAAAATATGCCTACTGCATGCATATGGCATTGATTGGCATTAAGCCAGGAACAGAGATTAAAGACTTTGGCAAATCTTGGACATAAAAATAAATCATTCTCTAACTCTGAATGCAATTCAAAGAACAAGAGATTTAGAGATACAGATACTTAGATATTAAAATTACTATAAATTCTGTGTCTTATTGTCTTGCTTCACAACCACCCAAAGGAGGAGCAGCGCTCCGAAAGCTAATGTTTCCAAATAAGCCTGTTGGACTATAACCTGGTGCTGTGTGATTTTTAACTTTGTCCGCCCCAGTCCAAACACCAGCTCCTCCACAAAGAACAACAAGTAGTTTCTCAGGTTAGCCAAAGTAAAAACTAAATTAGGATAAGGAACATCTTCTCACTGTTGAGAATCATTTCCAGATTTGACTCTGACTAAATACTGGGTCATCAATATTTAATGGGAAGAACATTTTTTATATAGCTTCTAATTTGATTCAATTTCACAATGGCCTAGATAAACTAAGCTGTGAAACTGTCATCACTAGTTTGCTATGCAAATACCAAGATACTAACAGATACTGCTACCAAAACTTTAATGATCCCATTCTGAAGGAGGGTCACTGGACCTGGAACATTAACTGATTTCTCTCCACAGATGCTGCCTGACCTGCTGAGATTTTCCAGTAATTGCTGTTTTTGTTTACATTTAATGATATCAGCATTGCTTGGCAACCCATAGGACTACAATGTCAGTTTACAATAATTGAACTTCCAAAATTAGTTGACAGAAGCAAACAGACTGCAAGCTGAATGGAATGTTGCACCAAACTGGAATATTTAGCCCAAGAGGATTAAGATGTACACACACTCAGACCTCTCAGTAGCAGAAATACAAGTTTATTTTCCTTCATTGAGCATCTCAAAAATAATTTAGCATTTATCTGGCTCTAGCCAAAGGGTCAATAAAACTGCTTTCATAAACTCTCAGTGCAATGATACTGGAGTAATTTGCATTGTACAATCACTTCAAAACTTAACATGCCTATCAGGGTCAACAGCACAAATTAAACTTGGCTTGTTTTTATTTCCAGCTGCAGCCTATATAAAAAAAAGCATTCTGAACTTCAAACATCCTCAACCCATTCAATCATAGCTCAAGATGACATGGACATTAATACAGGTAAAGTTTTCAACATTCAACTCCACTGCCTCTTGACTTCCTCACATTCCCTCCTCCCAAATATAGTACATCTTGCTAACAAGAAGTACAGACAATAAATGCCAGTCCTGCCAGCTATGCTCATCCTTATCATGAAATAATTCCAGATATCAGCTGTTTTTAAGACGTCTTGCTTTGTGATGGGATTTCATGCACAGGGAGGAGACAAAGCTGAGCAGAGGAATCACAGCAAATTTCAATTTGTCCTTAACATTCAAATATCTAACCTGGAAATCAATCCAATTCCTGAAACCTGGCTAAAGTAAACAGAATACATGCAATTCAGTTCAACTGAAAAAGCATCACACCCACAGAGGCTAGACATCTAAACAGCTCCATTCTAGACTGAGTAATGTTTTCCTGTTAAAGATTGAGGACTGCAGATGCTGGAGATCAGTGTTTAGATTAGAGTGGTGCTGGAAAAGCACAGCAGATCAGACAGCATCCGAGAAGCAGAAAACGTTGCTTTTCCTGCTCCTCGGATGCTGCCTGACCTACTGTGCTTTTCCAGCACCACTCTAAATCCTGTCTCCATTGTCTATTTGGTAAAGCAATTGCCTTTAGCATGTTGGCCTGTCTAGCTCTTACATACTGTTGAAGGACCACTTTCATAGTCCTCTGAAAACAAATTTTTTTTTAAATCAAACTCACACTCCATCATTTAGTGGAACTGTGTGATGCTAAGAAAACCAAATAGAATTCAAGAGCATTTAGGTGTCTATGCTGAAGAGCATTTAGGTCTGTTTTTAAGCTAGTTTTGGCAAATATTGATGAGTAAAACATCAGGAAATTTAAATATAACCCAAGTCTTTGAGAAGTGTAGCTCATTAAGCATTGCTAAGTTGCACCATTGAAATCAGCTCTTTGCAGTAACAGCCCAGTTTGGAAGTACACTGGATTTTTTTTTTGATGAGACAAAAATACTTAAAGTCCCATACATGCATTAATGACAGCACAATATGTTTTAAATAAAAGCATTCAAGCAATACATAAAAATAATTCAAATAGACGTACAGCCTTTTTGAAAAAAGTCAGCACCAAGAAACCTGTCACCTATCTGGAAAATTATCAATAAAAGTATACAGCGAGCATATTTACGACCTCCCAGGTGGTTTAAACATTTAAAAGAACGTTTGCTCCAAAAAGGATGTATTCTGCATGTTTCTTTTTAACTGCAAATATAGTCCTCAGCACCTGAATAAGGAAACCCGTATGATTGAAAGCAACAGTAACGAAACACAAAACTGTCATTTCATAAAACCAAACAACTATCACGTGTTATATACCTTTCTGCAGCGTAAATTTAATCAAATTTTAAGTAGATCTGATACAGAATATATAGACATATGAAACTAATTGTGGCGCTGGAAAAGCACAGCAGATCAGGCAGCGTCCGAGGGCAACATAAATTCTCCTGCTCCTCAGACGCTGCCTGATCTGCTGTGCTTTTCCAGCACCATACTCTTCACTCTGATCTCCAGCATCTGCAGTCCTCATTTTTTCCTCCACATACAAAACTAATCTGATTTTAAAGGAGAGGGACAAAGTAATGAAAACATTTGCTTTGAGAATCACAACTGGCACCTCCTGGTCCTATATTTCTATAAATGTTGGGCCAGGCGTGTTCTCTGGCTATAGTGTTAATCTGCAATCAATGTAGGAGGATGGAAACTCATCTGGCTAGCTTCCAGAGCTGGAGCAGACATCTCAACTCCTTTGGTACATAATGGCATTAAGATAACTAATCCCAGACATGAAAAGCAAAACCAGTCCCGACAAAGTTACATTTTGTGACTTTCCCCAAAGGATTTACAATACAGCTTCCTTACTTTCTTCAACAGTTGCTGAATGAAAAAAAAATCTACAGTAACTGGATTATAAAATTGGGGGTGTACAGTTAATGCTAAATATAGAGAATATTGATTTAGGATAGTAGAGAATGCAGAAGCTATAAGGTGTTGGATTAATAATCAGCAATACATGCCCAAAATTTAAACAACAACCAGAACCCAAGCTACTTAACAAGGATAATTACAAGTAGTTAGTATCCTTTATTGTATTCATGACTTTTCCTCCCCAATATACTTCTCCTCTAATCAATTTCAAATCCTTTTCATAACAAGGGCATGTGTTGCTCTGATTTCATGGTACTGTCAGGCATCAAATGCAAATAAGTTTTGTATCCCTGCACAATTATATCCAGTGTACAGGAAGTCCTAGAAGCTAGCAGTTATCCTTTTGTTTTAGGTAATTTTACCATCCCTTTCAGCTGCACATACTGTTTGAACTGGAACAAGCTTTAAGGATTTCCTTTCTCATGAGAAGTATTCTCTCAGCACTTCAATTTCACAGGTTTCTTATTTAAAAACCTGAATACAGTTACAGAAAAACTGCAACTGTATTCACGAGGGAAATGACAAGCAATTAAGCTGCCTGTTTGATCAGCTATTATATCTAACTCTTACATTAAGCAATCACAGGAACTGATTTATACTAATCCACAAAAGACAAAAAAGAAAGCAAGGTGGAAACAAGCAGTTCTACGATGAATTTCACCCTCTAAGTATCCAAAATCATTTCAACTCCAGCAAGATAATTTTTGAAATGATGCTGGACAGGGGTGAATATTGATCAGGACACAGACAATTCTCTAGGTCCTCCTTAAAACATTATCGTAGAATCTTTTAGATCTACCCTTGACGACAGTCAGGGCCTCAACATTCCATCCAAAAGATGGCATCCAAAAATATATCACTCCCCTAGCATTATTTTGAATCAACTTAGGTTGCATGCTTTGGGGCTGGAACCACAAATCTTCCAACTCAGATTTTAACTATCGCGGTAACAGATATCACTTATAAACAGAAAACTGCTATCCACAGCTATGACAAGGTGAACTAGAAACGCTTATTAAAAAGGTGGGTCACAAGTGAGTGCACTTTATATTCTCATTGATCCATATTCTGCAGAGTTGCCAGAAACGAGACAATCCAAACAGCAGTCCAAAGTAGCAAAGCACACCCACAATTTACTCCAAACCACTAACATTATAAATACTCCTTATAAATTTGTTACAGCAACTTCACAATTGTTGATACAAAATAATACAGGGCAAATTACATTACTAGTATACAATTCATTGATGCTATTACATAAACTAGCTTGGAAAATGTCTCAAAAATATTCAGCAAATCAATTGGGGAACAATAATTCCCTTTCAAACCCTGCTGAACTTTGCCTTTTGGAATCCATACCAACGAAAACAGTATCAACTATCGTTTCGGATCCGCAGCTTCAACCTGTGACAAGGTATTGCGAATTGCAAAGTTGGGTCCAAAAGTGCTCCACAGCAACACTGAAGATGGTACTCAAACATACCCCTAGAAATCTGAAACTCATTTTAGAAGTGGAGGTAAATACCCAAGCTTCATTGATTGGATGCTACAATTTATCTGTACCTATGAACTTTATGTAACAAGAAGCTACCCCACCCTCTTCCCAAAGAGCATACGTGGAATTTGATGAGTCTTGCTTAACTTGAATTTCTTGACAAGAAATTAGTTACTAGAGCAAGGACTTTTAAAGATGATTTGACAGATATAACTTAAACAATTTGATGTACAATTAATGTAATTTTTCTAATAAAACAATTGCACATGATGTAGCAACTGTCAATACTATAGAGGCCCAAAGTATGAACCAGATTGTCAGATTAATTTATCTGAGCAAAAATATACATTGCAATTACATTTGCCTACTGTGGAATCGATGGCCATTGACTATAGTTGTCAGAGAGAAAAATGCTTAAAATAAAAGCTCAAGTAGGTTAATGATGACTGAGGAAAAAAGGAAGTCAAGCAGTTAGGAGAATCACATGAACTGAGGGTACATTTGAAGGGGCCCATAGTTCACACTGGTCATTCTGTGGCCCAAAAGAACTTGGAATAAGTGCACTAACCTACAAAGCAATATGGCATATTTAAAACTTTTTTTTTGCCAGCTAATATATAAGTACACAATTTAGCAAATAAAATAATTTAATACCGGACTCACTTAATTGCAGCTAAACCCAACAATGTCTCTTAAATTCTAAGTAGTGTGTTTAGGAACAAGACAGCTGTTTTAAATTTTCAGAGCCAGTTTTAAAACAAAAACAAATGAAAAATTTTCAAAATCTAAACTTCAAGTTATAAATTTAGAGTTCATGAACTTTACGAGAGACAATGGCCTATTGATATTATTGCTGGACTGTTCATCCAGAGAGGCAGACAGTGTTCTGGGTGCCTTGGTTCAAATTCCCACCATGGCAGATGGTGGAATTTGAATTCAATTAAAAAAAACTGGGCTTAAGAATCTAATGATGAATTAATTGTCAATTATTAAACAAAAACCTACCCGGTTCACCAACAGCCTTTTCTTTTCTCTTTTCAATCCCTTAATTACTACTGTAATTAGAGAATCTGCCATCCTTATATGGTCTGGTTTACATGTGACTCCAGACCCACTGCAATGTGGTTGACTCTAAACTGCCAGCGGGCAATTAGGAATGGGCAAGAAATGCTGGCCTGACCAGCCACACCCTCATCCCATGAATGAATAATAAGGACATAACGCACTGTAGGGAAGAGCTGTAAACTTTTCTATTCAATTAGACAGGATATTCTTTCCCAAGCAAATCCCTTATTTGCTTAATTTAAGAGGCACATCAATTGAGAGCTGTTTCGTTTAAAAAGGGGTCACAGAGGTAGTAAATGGCGATTGTCTGACATTTTTGCAGATAAACAAATACATTCCAAAACTGCAAATATTCAATATATTTAACACGTCTAAGGATTTGTTTTATGAAAAGGTAAAGTACTTCAATCTGCAATTGGCTCTGTTTTAAATAGACAGTGGTTGTCAGAGTTGCAATCCCTAACCTTAATGTGCTCAGAAACATTAGATTCTCTCAGAAAACAACATTGAGGTAACCAAAGGACAGCCTGCTTAAAAGCATATCATTCAAGTTATTTAATTTGTTGTTAAGGCATTAAGACAGTTTTACAATATTATCAAAAACAAACAGGCTAATCTTTTCATCCTTTCCTCAAAATAGCATGTTAATATTCTCCATACTCTGAATAAATGTGTTAGCTGGCACTGCAAAAGTTAGAGCTAAAAGTGTGTTCAAATTATATTGGTTTTATTTTGATGTGCAGTTGCAGACTCAGAAATATATCAGACTCCAATATCTTCTTTAGAAATTCTCAGAGAGGAGAGCTTACATGTCTTTTTGCCCAAGTTCTTCACACACAGGCACAAATTAAACATGAATGACAAACAAGGTAGATGCACTGTACTGGAATCAAGCAAGCAAAGTAACAAGTGCAGAAACTACAAAGCAATGGATTATAAAAAACACTGATGTAGACAAGCTACAAGACTTTTAGGATTTTAAAGTCACATCAACTTCCACATATTCAGGATTAGGGAGGTTGCAAAGTGAAGTAGAGAGTGTAGGCAGGGGCCCTTCAGGGTCCAGCTGACCCCAGCATAAGTTTGTTCAGCAATGAATGGATTGTGAAAAAAAACCATTATATGTAGTACACTCAATCATTTCCGGATTTACGCAAGTCTCATGTCTGATGGTATAGCCTAGCTCATTGATGAAACCTGAATAGATAGAATAGTCTGTCACCGAGGGCAGAGATTTTATTCATTTACCTGCAGATAATCCTGCCAACTAATATAGTACTTTATTGGTCAGCTCTTCATAGTTAAATAAGCAAGAAACTTAATATTTTGTAGTTGCATATTTAGTTAAACTCCAGTTTTACTCGCATTCAATTGTACTCTTTCAAGTCAACCAAAACATCCAGCTAAATGGTGCAGCAGAAAGCTGAACAGTCTCTCCATTTTTAAACCTAAACATCTTGAATATTAGCGAATCGGATGTAAGTTATACGCATGCGTTACAAGTGCCAATCAAAAGGGGAGCACAAAGATTAGGATTCACAAAATGTCGTGCAGTTTTTAATTCTCAGGGCACAATGCCTGAAACAACACAAAGACATGGATGCTAAACATTGACCAACATGAAGTTAAAAACGTACATTCGATTTGCACACATTTTCTCTTTTATAGAGTGCGAGAAGGCAGCTCCTTCCCTCACCACACCTACAACGGGCTGCCACGTCAGAGCAGGACAGGCAAACTGAGGGCCACACAATGGAAAGAGAGCAGAAATGAAACATAGGATGAAACAGTACAAAAGCCTTTTGAGCAATCGATGAACTTTGACAGTTAACTCGTCATGTAAACACAAACCAATGGTTTGAATCTTCTAGGCATGCCAGAAAATTAGAACGAAAAAGCAAACTTGCGAACAGAAACTAACTTCGAATGAAGTGCTTGCAAAGCTATTACACCTTGCCAACAAAAATACAATTGCAATTCTTCAGTGATTTTTTTTTTAAATCAGAGCTCCAGCTGCAGAAATGGAACGGGTGCAATGTAGTACAGCAGTGGTGACTTTTGCGCGCGTCTTTTTTTTTGGGGGGGTGGGGGCGGAGGAAGTTCACTGACCCCTGTTCTTTGTCAGGTAACCGGACTCCATAAGCAGTTTTGTTGTTCTACCCAGGCCACCGCAACAGCAGGAAGAGGGGGCCGGTTTCCACTAACAGCCCAGGGCAAGGCCGGGTGGCTAGGTTACGCTGGTCACCGCACTCCAGACCACCCACACGCTTTCTACATGTCAGCAAGTATTAAGAATAAACCACTGGAATGAGAGATTATTGCCATCATGCATCTTTAGGAGCTTATTGGCATCACGTAAATGTGATCTGATTAACACAAACTCACTTCCACATGGTGCAACTTGTTAGCAAAAGAGTAATTAAGGTAAATATCAAAATGACATTTTATCCAATTTGAAATAATAAATAGCACCCTCACACCTCCTTCTACGGTCGTGGGGCCTGACGACCCACCTCCTCCTTCCCCCATAGCAACCGAAAAGTGGGATCCGGAACCTACCAGCGCACGACCGAGTCTTCCATATCTTCAGCAGCAGGATGATGATTGCCATTAAATGCGAGAAATCGCCGGCCAGCCGAAAGATATTCATGATGAGTTAGCCGAGAGAGACAGCGTGTGTGTATAGGAGACAGAAAAAGAGTCCGAAGAGGAGCCCGTCCGACGGCTGAGCTGGAAAAGCTCCTCCCTCCGCCGGCCGTCCCCCTCAAAATGGCGGCGGCGGCGACGTGGCCCGGGGACGTGGCCAGCTGCGCTCCGCATCATGGGATACGTGGCAACGTCATCGTTTCCAACACCTCACGAGGCCCTCGAGGGCTAAGCCGCGCCCCTTCGCATCCAGCGCGCTCTGACAAGGCTACTCAGGCAAAACCACGCCCCCTCCCACAGCCCCGCCCCTCCGATAGAGCCCTGCCCTGTCTGGGGAAGGGAAGCTGATGTATTCACTTATCCATAAATTAGCGCTATGTTTGATGCAAGCTTGAGACACAAAAATATGCCGTTCTACCCAAATGTTGTTAACGCAGGTGTATTTGTAAATATTAACTGATAGCACAAGCTAAGTTATCAGGTTATGACGGACTACTCTGATACAAGGTCATTGGAATTGAAATATTAACTCTGCTTTCTCTGCACAGATGCTCCAAGATCTGCTGAGTTTCTCCAGCATCCGCAGCTCTGTGTTTTATATTTGGACTTTTTTGAAGACATCGAGTAGCCATCCTTCCCCACATGATATCAGTACCTTTGACTGAAGGTTTTGTGGCAGTGAACCTACCTTCGGAAGCCCAGATGTTCCAGCAAAAAACAAAATATGAAAGAGTTCAGACTTGCACCTTTTCTTACTTTAAACAAGAGTTTGAAAGTTGACCAGATTATGTTTTTCCTCTTCTTGGGAAATTGAGAACACATTGTCACGGTTTCAAAATGAGAGTGGTGAGTTAGGACTACGAGGTGGTTGCAGTTCTTCACTCATAAATATGCTCAATGACAGCAACTTATGACAGAGCACCCAAAAATCTATCAATCTCTAAGGGAATCAAGGGATAATGGGATAGATTTGAAAGGTAGGTTAAAGGGCTAACTGAAGTGGTGCAGGAAAAGCGCAGCATCCGAGGAGCAGGAAAATCGATGTTTCAGGCAAAAGCCGTTCATCAGGAATGGAATCCAGTAGTAAGGGAGTGCCGATGGAAGCCCAGGACCTGCATGTCCTTGGCAGAGTGGGAAGGGGAGTTGAAACGTTCAGCCACGGGACAGTGGGGTTGATTGGTGCGGGTGTCCCAGAGATGTTCCCTGAAGCACTCTGGGAGAAGGCGTTCGGTCTCCCTAGTGTAGAGGAGACCGCATCGGGAGCAACGGATACAATAAATGACGTGTGGAAGTGCAGGTGAAACTTTGATGGGTGTGCAAGGCTCCTTGGGGGCCTTGGACGGAGGGTGGGGAGGGGGAAGAGAAGGTGTGGACGCAGGTTTTGCAATTCCTGCAGTGGTAGGGGAAGGTGCCAGGAGGGGAGGATGGATTGATGGGAGGCGTGGACCTGAACAGGAAGTCGCAGAGGAAATGGTCTTTGCGGAAAGCAGATAGGGTGCTATAAAGTCTCAAAGAAATGAAACGGATCACCAGGCATTGACCTAGGCAGCAGAAACAGCCCTGTCAACCTTGCAAAGTCCTCCTCACTAACATCTGGGGACTAGTGCCAAAATTGGGAGACCTGTCTCACAGACTAGTCAAACAACAGCCTGACATAGTCATAGTTACCGATTCATACCTTATAGATAATGTCTCAGATACCACCATCAATCCCAGGATTTGTCCTGTCTCACCGGCAGGACAGACCCAGCAGAGGTGGCGGCACAGTAATATGTAGTTGGGAAGAGTTGCTCTGGGAGTCCTCAACATTGACTATGGACCCCATTAAGTCTCGTGGCTTCAGGTTAACATAGGCAAGGAAACCACCTGCTGATTACCATGTACTATCCTCTTTCAGCTAATGAATCAGTACTCCTCCATGTTGAACAACACTTAGAGGAAGCATTGAGCATTAAATGTACTCTGGGTGGGGGATTTCAATGTCCACCATGAAGAGTGCCTCAGCAGCAGTACTACTGATCAAGCTGGTTGGGTTCTAAAGAATATAGCTGCTAGTCTGGGTCTGCAGTGGGTGGTGAAATAACCAACAAGAGGGAAAAACATACTTGACCTCATCCTTACCAATCTGCCAGCTTCAGATACATCTGATAGAATCAGTAAGCGTGACCACTGCAGTAATCCTGCCTTCACATTGAGAATAACCCTCATTTGTGTTGTTTGGCACTATCACCATGTTAAATGGGACAGACTTCAAACAGATCTAGCAACTCAAGACTGGCATCCATAAGGTGCTGTGGGCATCAACAGCAGCAGATTTTTACTCCAGCGCAATCTGCAACCTCATGGCCCAGCATATCCCTTACTCAACCATTACCATCAAGTCAGAGGATTAAGCCTGATTCAATGGAGAGTGCAGGAGGGAATGCCAGGAGCAGCACGAGGCAAACCTAAAAATGAGGTGTCAACCTGATGAAGCCATCAAACAGGACTTCTTGCATGCCGCCCTTCGAGTTGCTGCTGCCGCTGAAAAACAGAAATGGAGGACTTTTGCCCGAAACATCGATTTTCCTGCTCCTCAGATGCTGCCTGACCTGCTGTGCTTTTCCAGCAGCACTCTAACCTTGATTCTGATCTCTAGCATCTACAGTCCTCATTTTCACTTCTATCTACAAGGCACAAGTCAGGAGTGTGATTGAATACTCCCCTCTTGCCTGGATGCATGCAGCCCCAACAACACTTAAGAAACTTGACATCATCCAGGACAAAGCAGCCAGTTTGATTAGAATTGCATCCACAATCATCCACTCCCTCCATCACTGATGCTCAGCTGCAGCAGCATATACTACCTACAGTATGCACTGCAGAAGTTCAGACAGCACCTTCCAAACCCATAACCACTTGCATCTCGGACAGGAGCAGCAGATGTATGGGAACACCACCACCTTCAAATTCCCCTCTAAACCACTCACCATCCTGACTTAGAAATATATCACTGTTCCTTCACTTTCACTGGGTCAAAATTCTGAAATTTGCTCCCTAATGGCATTGTGGGTCAACCCACAGCAGATGGACTGCAGTGGTTCAAAATGGCAGCTCATCACCACTTTCTCAAGGGCAACTAGGTACAGGCAATAAATGCTGGCCAGCCAGCAATGCCCACATCTCATGAAAATGAATTTTAAAAAAGCCAAAAATATTATCCCTGTTTCAAACTTAAAGCTCATCTTATTTCCCTCTACTAGGATGTCAACATTCCAGTAGTTTCTGCTTGATTCCAGTATCTTTCCAAGGAAAAGCATCTCCATATGATTATATAGAACAGTACAGTATAGAACAGGCCCTTCAGCCCTCCCCTTCTATTTCATGCTCTTGGAAATTGGCAGATACGATATAGTGGGGATAACTGAGACGTGGCTTCAAGTGGACAGGGCCTGGGAAATGAATATTCAAGGCTACACGTGCTATCGTAAGGACAGACTGACCGGCAGAGGGGGTGGGGTGGCCATGTTGGTCAGGGATGATATTCAGTCCCTTGCACGGGGGGGACCTAGAATCAGGGGATGTAGAGTCAGTATGGATAGAGCTGAGAAATTCTTGGGAGTTATCTACATCGTCTGGATGTCGGACGTAAGTTGAATCAGGAGCTGAAATTGGCCTGTTGCAAAGATGTTACTACAGTTGTTATGGGGGATTTCAACATGCAGGTAAACTGGGAGAATCAGGATGGTATTGGACCTCAAGAAAGAGACTTTGTGGAGTGCCTCCAAGATGGATTCTTAGAACAGCTGGTGCTGGAGCCTACCAGGGAGAAGGCAATTCTGGATTTGGTATTGTGCAATGAACCAGAATTGATCAGGGACCTCGAAGTGAAGGAGCCAATGGGAAGTAGTGACCATAATACAATAAGCTTCAATCTGCAATTTGAAAGGGAGAGGGTACAATCGGAAGTGACAATATTTCAGTTGAATAAAGGGAACTATAGAGCTATGAGGGAGGAGCTGGCCAAAGTTCAATGGTGCAATACCTTAGCAGGAAGACAGTGGAGAAACAATGGCAGATATTTCCGTGTATAATGCAGAAGATGCAGGATCAGTTCATTCCAAAAAGGAAGAAAGATCCTAGGAGGAGGCATGGGTGGCCCTGGCTGACGAGGGAAGTTAAGAAACATATAAAGTTAAAAAAGAAAAAGTATAACATAGCAAAGATAAGTGGGAAAACGGAGGACTGGGAAGCTTTTAAAGAACAACAGAGGACTACTAAGAAGGAAATACGCAGAGAAAAAATGAGCTACAAAGGTAAACTGGCCAAAAATATAAAGGAGGATAGTAAAAGCTTTTTTAGGTATGTGAAACGCAAAAAAAATGGTTAAGACTAAAATTGGGCCCTTGAAGACAGAAACAGGGGAATATATTATGGGGAACAAAGAAATGGCAGAAGAATTGAATTGGTACTTCAGATCTGTGTTCACTGGGGAAGGCACCAGCTATCTCCCTGAGGTAACAGTGGCTGAAGGACCTGAACTGAAGGGAATTTATATTTGCCAGGAATTGGTGTTGGAGAGACTGTTAGGTCTGAAGGTTAATAAGACCCCGGGGTCTGATGGTCTACATCCCAGGGTACTGAAGGAGGTGGCTCGAGAAATCGTGGATGCGTTGGTGATTATTTTCCAGTGTTCAACAGATTTGGGATCAGTTCCTGCGGATTGGAGGGTGGCTAATGTTGTACCACTTTTTAAGAAAGGTGGGAGAGAGAAAGCAGGAAATTATAGACCAGTTAGTCTGACCTCAGTGGTGGGAAAGATGCTGGAGTCTATTATAAAGGATGAAATTACGACACATCTGGATAGTAGTAACAGGATAGGTCAGAGTCAGCATGGCTTTATGAAGGGGAAATCATGCTTGACTAATCTTCTGGAACTTCTTGAGGATGTAACTCTGAAGATGCACGAGGGTTATCCAGTAGATGTAGTGTACCTGGACTTTCAGAAAGCTTTTGATAAAGTCCCACATAGGAGGTTAGTGAGCAAACTTAGGGTGCAAAGTACTAACTTGGATTGAAAGTTGGTTGGCTGACAGGAAACAAAGAGTAGTGATAAACGGCCCCATGGCGGAATGGCAAGCAGTGACCAGTGGGGTACCGCAGGGATCCGTGCTGGGACCACAGCTTTTTACAATATATGTTAATGATATTCTTGTACATCAGTCAATGAAGGTAAGCATGCAGGTACAGCAGGTAGTGAAGAAGGCTAATAGCATGCTGGCCTTCATAACAAGAGGGATTGAGTATAGAAGCAAAGAGGTTCTTCTGCAGCTGTACAGGGCCCTGGTGAGACCTCACCCAGAGTATTGTGTGCAGTTCTGGTCTCCAAATTTGAGGAAAGACATTCTGGCTATTAAGGGAGTGCAGCGTAGGTTCACGAGGTCAATTCCCGGAATGGTAGGACTACCTTATGCTGAAAGACTGGAGCGACTGGGCTTGTATACCCTTGAGTTTAGAAGACTGAGGGGGGATCTGATTGAGACATATAAGATTATTAAAGGATTGGACACTCTGGAGGTAGGAAACATGTTTCCGCTGATGGGTGAGTGCCGAACCAGAGGACACAGCTTAAAAATATGGGGTAGACCATTTAGGACAGAGATGAGGAGAAACTTCTTCAGCCAGAGAGTGGTGGCTGTGTGAAATGCTTTGCCCCAGAGGGCAGTGGAGGCCCAGTCTCTGGATTCATTTAAGAAAGAGTTGATAGAGCTCTCAAGGGTAGTGGAATCAAGGGTTACGGAGATAAGTCAGGAACAGGATACTGATTAAGGATGATCAGCCATGATCATATTGAATGGTGGTGCAGGCTCGAAGGACAGAATGGCCTACTCCTGCACCTATTGCCTATTGTCTTGCCATATTTTGTGAACTTCTCTTTTGGCTAGTCCTGTGCAAACTTCTTGGCTACAACAAAACAGCATGGAAATGACCTTTCTTCTTGCAAACATTGCATCAGCTTCTTTATCAGGATGATTTTTATACCCATTTTTCTTCCTTGCACACCAATAAGCAGCTGAGATGGGTCAATATACAAGTTTTGAGAAAATTTGTAGCCCAGGTTGAGGTTCTGAATGTAGGTTTGCTTGCTAAGCTGGAAGGTTAGTTCTCAGGACATTTCGTCACTATACTAGGAAACATCATCAGTGAGCTTCCAGCTTTTTATTTGTGCATTTAGGTTTCCTTGGTTTTACCCAAGGACACTCACTTATGGTGACGAAATATCTGAATAAGAACATTCTAGCTTAGCGAGCAAACCAACATCCAGATGGTCAATGTTCATACTTACCCTCCCCCTTTGGTTTTATAATGCCATCTCAGTCCTTTAAGCTGAACATTTTCCACTGAGGTGGCTGTCTTTGGGAAACAGTTTTTGCTACCTGACATAAGTTTGTCTGTTCAACTGAATTGCCTTTATTCATATTAAATCATTGCTTGATTGCTAAGTGCTCAAACAACACTACACAGCTCCAACAACAATTTATCCCTGATTTATTATTAATTTAAGTTTTTTTGTTCACAGTCTGCTGTAGGTCTACGCAGATCAATTATAAAAATATTAATACTGTCTCCTCTTCACTAGGTACATTAATTAAAATTAATCCACTCAACAATGGGTTTCTTTGCAGATTGAAAGCATCATCAAATGCTTTTGTTTCTTCCTCAGGTGTAGATTTTTCTTAGATGGTCCCTATATTTAAAAACAGGTCATAAGAATCATCAAGGTCTTGACCTATGCACCACCCTACTCAATTATCAATGCAGCACACCAAAAATAAGGAGATTTTGGTCATATAAGGTATGAAAACAAACCTTCAAATGAGTAATAGGACATTGGTCATCTGACTCATGAGTAGCTGTTCCATGGCCATTGGTCAAGAGAGGTTAGACAGGAGATTGGCATAAGTTTGGGGGCTGGCTATCAAAACAAGATATATGAATAGGAAGGGGTAAGGGGAAAGATGATTCAGGGAGATAAGCCACATTCTCTTCCTGGGGAAGATCAGGAGCTCCCCCCATATATCAGCCTAGGGAAAGAACAAAGACTGTTGGCACCAAAACCAGTAAAGTCCACCCCAAAAGACAGCAGGACCAGTGGGACATAAAAGTGCACTGCTTTTACAGGAAGGCTGTGGGATCAGTGAAGCACTGGCGTTTGGCACAGATTATAGAGTTCCCTTCTTTGTGTGATTAACTAATGTACCATATCCAAACTGCCACTTCCCGATAAACTATCAGAAAATTTCTGTGAATCATCAACTGCCTAGATAGGGTAACTGTGATCAAATAACTAAAATCAGCATTTTGCAAAACTGCAAAATCTCTTCTCAAGTTTCTATTCTCCTTGTGTTTTTCGAGATCTGCTCCATTACTACTCCCTCCTCTCTTTCCCCACCCTATAATAGGGCTGCCTTAAGAACAAATTACTGGAATTAAAGATATAGGTTCGAATTGATAATTTGGATACTTTTGGAATGACAGGGAGTAACTAGTAGCATAGAGAATAATCAAGGTAAATGTTACAGTTGCACTAAAGGTGAAGCATATGAAAGAAAAGGGAGAAGAGGGTTATGCTGCCAGACTTAGATGAAGGAGGGAAGAAGGATGCTCAAGTAGAGCATAAATGCCAGAGAGACTGATTTAATTTTTTTTTTAAACAACATTTTCTTTATGTTATTACAATGAAAATAAAGAGATGTAAATATTTTAGAGTTGTTCTATTTGGAAACGGTTAATCGAGAGGAATTCTACCACTGGGGGTGAACAGAAACAATTTGATACAAAAGGTTAAGATCTCAGTTGATACTAGGTATCAATCTTAATCCACCAGGACAACATACTGCTAAAGGAAGGTGGCTTCATACATAAATACGAACAGGGGATTAGAACCAGTAGCATTAGAAATTGCAAATATCTCTCTCTTCAATGGTCTGACGGGCACAGCCAGTGAAGGAAGGCAAGTAATTAAACCATTTATTACCATTTACCTGATTCAACCGATTGAAAATCCTACTAGAGGAAAGATAGGGACCCTTTTGTGGTGCAGTGGTAGTGTCCTATCCCTGGACCAAGGGTCCTGGGATCGATTCCCACTTGCTCAAGAGGTGTACAATAATATTTGTGAACAGGTCGATTAGTCATGATGTGGAGGTGCCAGTGTTGGACTAGGGTGGACAGAGCAAGAAGTCATACATCATGTTATAGTCCCATAGATTTATTTGAAATCACATGCTCCTTTGTCAGCCCCTTTGTAAGGTGAAATGAGAGAGAAGAGTGCAGAATTTATAGGCTCAGAACTCAAGGGGTCAAAAGAGAGATCAAAAGATCATACAACTGATGTGAGTGGAGTGTCGAAAAATAAATCTCTGCAAGTGACCAAGAGAGTTAGACTGTGTGAGTAAAGTGTCAACAGCTGAATAAAAAATGAAGGGATTACCTGTAATTTGACTAAATGAGGCAGAGAGAGAATTACGCATAATTAAAGTTAAGGTGTTACTGTAGACAAACATCCCCCACAATGATGGCATCACGGCAACAGCCTCAGTACTCAACACCAACAACTGCCAATCTCCAAACACCATGCTACAACTCACCCGCTTTATCTTGGATCACAACGTCTTCACCTTTGACAACCAGTTCTTTATCCAGACACATGGAACAGCCATGGGGACCAAATTTGCACCCCAATATGCCAACATCTTCATGCACAGGTTTGAACAAGACTTCTTCTCTACGCAGGATCTCCAACCAAAATTATACATCAGGTATATTGACAACACTTTCTCTTCCTCTGGACCCATGGCAAGGAGTCACTGATAAAACTACACAGTGATATCAACAAATTTCATCCCACCAAACTCACCATGGACTACCCTCGACTATCTGTCTCATTCTCGGACACAGCATCTCCATCAAGGATGGACACCTCAGCACCACACTCTACCGCAAACCCACAGACATCCTCACAATGCTACACTTCTCCAGCTTTCACCCAAAACATATTAAAACAGCCATCCCCTATGGACAAGCCCTACGTGTACACCGGATCTGCTCAGATGAGGAGGAATGTGACGGGCACCTGGAATGTCCTCGTAAGAACAGGGTACGATGCTTAACTCATCGACCGCCAGTTCCGACGTGTCACAGCAAGGAACCGTAATGACCTCCTCAGGAGACAGACACATACTGCAACCGACATGGTACCCTTCATTGTTCAGTACTTCCCAGGAGCTGAAAAACTACATTATGTTCTTCGTGACCTGCAACACATTATAATGAGGATGAGCACCTCACCAAGACCTTCCCCACACCTCCACTGCTTGCCTTTAAACCATCACCAAACCTCAAATAGATCATTGTTCGTAGCAAGCTGCCTGGCTTTCAGGACAACTCCATAGAACCCTGTCATGGATAGGCGCTGCAAGACGTGTCAGAGTGTGGACATGGATACCACCATTACATGTGGGGACACCTCCCACCGTGTATGTGGCAGATACTCATATGACTTAGCCAATGTTGTCTATATTATACATTGCAGGCAAGGATGCTGTGAGACATGGTACATTGGGGAAACTGAGCAAAGACTTTGGCAACAGATGAAGGGACACCACACAACAATCAACAGACAGGAGTGTTCCCTCCCAGTTGGGGAACACTTCAGCGGTCCAGGACATTTGACCTCGGACCTTCAAGTGACCATCCTCCAAGGCGGAGTTCAGGATAGGCAGCAGCGAAACGTGGCCGAGCAGAGGTTGATAGTTAAGTTCCATACCCGTAGGGAGGGCCTCAACTGGGACCTTGGCTTCATGTCACACTACAGGTGACCACCATTGAACTATACAGACACACAGACACTCCTACATCTACATATACACACACACACACACACACACACACACAACTCAACCCCCCACCCCAGACACACACAAACTCCCACACATGCACCCCCTCATAGACTTAAGACACTCTACACTCACTACACACACATATACACTCTCTCACACTCAGAACCCCAACCCAGACTGACACACACACAGACAGACACAAAGACCCACATGCACACATATATTTTGTGGGGTGAATTTGTACTTGCAGAATTACATTGTACTTTGCTCAAAAACTGCATGAATTCATGTAAAAAACTCTTATCTCACTTTTTATATTAGAATCAATCTAAACATCATAGCATAAAGAGAGAACACAGGGGGCTAACACCTTCAACATATTGTCTAGTTAACACCAATTGTTACAGTTAACCTGAGAATGCAACTTTTAAAAAAAGGTTTTGTGATTTACACATGAAAGAAGTGAAACTATCATGGTATTCAAACAGATGAAAGACACAACAGACAATCAAGGTATTTTTCAATGTATAATTTCAGTTATGTCACACTGTAAATGTTTGCTATAAATTCTGTGCCTTACAATTGTGTCCTCCACAACTACCTGATGAAGGAGCGGTGCCCTGAAAGCTAGTGCTTCCAATTAAACTTGTTGGACTATTAACCTGGTGTTGTGAGATTTTTAACTTTGTACACCCCAGTTCAACACCGGCATCTCCAAATCGTGTCAAAACAGGACAGTAAGAAAGATTTTACAGATACAGAACCATGTGGTGGGGTCACCTGTAGTGTGACATGAATCCAAGATCACAGTTGAGGCCATCTTTGTGGGTACAGACCTTGGCTGTTCAGTGATTCTGTGTTGTAGTATATTTCAAAGTCTGCCTCAAAGGATGGTTACCCGAAGATTGGAAACTGAATGTCCTTGACCCCTGAAGTGTTCCCTGACTGGGAGGGAACATTCCTGTCTGGTGATTGTTGTGCATGTCCATTCATCAGCTTGGCCTCTCCAACCTATCACGCCGCAGGGAATCCTTGCCTGCAGTGTATAAGATAGACAACATTGGCCAAGTCACATGAGTATCTGCCATTTATGTGGTGAGTGGTATTCCCACATGTGATGGTAGTATCCAATTTGATGATCTGACATGTCTTGTAGAGGTTTCCATGGCAGGGTTGTATGATGTTGTCATCGATGTTGTCCTGAAGGCTGGGTAGTTTACTGCTAACGATGGTCTGTTTAAGGCTTGGCAGTTGTTTGAAGGTGAGAAGTGGAAGCATAGGGATGATCTTGGCAAGACGCTAGTCATCATTGATATGTGGAAGGCTGCGAAGAGCATGTCTCTCCACTCTGGGGAAGTACCAGACAATGAAGGATACTCTAACAATTGTAACCTGTGTCTGTCTTCTGAGGAGGTCATTGCAGTTTTCCACTGTGACACATCGGAACTGTCATTCATGAGTTGAGCACTGTATCCTGTTCTTATGAGGGCATCCTTCAAAATCTTTAGGTATCCATCATGTTCCTCCTCATCTAAGCAGATCCTGTGTACTGTATACGTAGGGCTCGTCCATAGGGGGTGGCTTCTTCAACACGTTTAGTGGAAGCTAGAGAAATGCAGCATTGTGAAGTTATCGATAGAATGACATACCGAGATGCCCAGGCTTGATTGAGATGTGTGTGCCCAAGAATGAGACTGTTTCTAAAGATTAGTCCATGGTAAGTCTGATGGTGGGATGAAACGTATTGATATTGTTGTTATGTCACTTCAGTGACTCCTCGCCATGGGTCCAACGGAAGTTAATGTCGTCAATATATCTGGTGTATAGTGATAGTTGGAGATCCTGTGCAGCAAAGAATTCTTGCTTGAACTTGTGCATGAAAGTGTTGGCATATTGGGGTGCAAATTTGGTCCCCATGGCTGTTCTGTGTGTCTGAATGAAGAACCAATTGTCAAAGGTGAAGACATTGTGGTTAAGAATGAAGCGAATAAGTTGTCGGAGGGTGCCTGGAGATTGGCAGTTGTTGGTATTGAGTACTGAGGCTGTTACAGTGATGCTGTCATCATGGGGGATGCTGGTGTAGGGCAGCAGCCTTCTGGAAGGGTCCAATTCTTTGGTTGCTGTACCATGGATCTCTCCGTTGACTGTTCTGGTTCATCGTCCATCTCATTGGCCTCACTGCTGACACCTTGGGGTCCACTCACACCAGCTGTATGATTTTTTTGATGTCTCTGCCTATAAATTCTGCAGCAGTGTGCCCTTCTCTCTCACTTCACCCGATGAAGGAGCAGCACTCCAAAAGCTTGTGATTTCAAATAAACCTGTTGGACTATAACCTGGTGTTGTATGTCTTTAGGTTGATTAGAAAATAGGTTAAATTGAAAAGTAACCTAGGAAAAATAGATTGAGTGTTCAATAAAATTTTTGATTCTTATCAAGGCTAAAAAGATGGCGAAGGAGTTTAGTGGATATATGTAAATGTTTTTACACTTGAATGCAATGTTGATTTATAAGAACTCTGTTTGGATTAAGGGTTCGTGTGGGGTAGTGGTTGTGTCCTTACCTCTGAGACAGGGGACTGGGTTCAAGTTCCATCTCTGAACAGAGTTGACTGACAATATTTTCTCCATTTGGATTAAATTATAAGTCACATGTGAAGTGATGTGGGCCAAGGTTAACAGATCTAAGATAAATAGTCCCACAGGACAGGATTCAATTTATCCTCCGTTATTTACGGGAATGGGGAAGTCATATGCGAACCATTGATTAATGCTTTCAGCAAATGGCTGCAGTCGGAGATGCTTCCTCATATGGTGCGGTTATTTAAAATTGGGCCAGCGTGATGGGGAAATCAAATCCTGTGAGCGGGTGAACTTAAGTCCAGTATTAGACTTTATAAATTAGATAAAATCTGTCTTTATTTTGAAGTCTATTTTAAATTGCAGGAATTCAAAAGTAGGTTGCTTTAGCCAGATACAAAATGGAAAACAAAAGACAAGTCGGCTGCAAAGATAATTAATTTAGAAGATTTTTGTTCGGAAAAAAAATCATCTTAATGGCCAACATAGCAAAATTTGAAACTGTACGCAGCCTGGCAGGCAGAAATATTGCAAAGCAAAATACTGATGCTGGAAATCTGCAATAAAAAGAAAACAAAATTGCTGGAAATGCTCAACAGGTGGAAAGAAAGAGTAAATAAGCAAAAATATATGGTGGGGGAGGGAGGATTCAACAGCTCACCAGCTCCACTGCCCACCAGATGAAAAGTTAACGATGAATCAACAGATTCAAAACAAACCTGCCCGATGGCTGTAATGTGCAGCGTCAATGAGGCCTCTCAGTGGCGGGAGTCACACCCTCTGAAGCTGTCAGCCAATCAGATTGGCTTGTAATAGGCACACCTCAGATTGCAGGAAAACTCGCGGATGAGGCCTGATGGATCCTGGACCTAAGCAGGTCTGAGGCAAGGGGCAGGGAGGAGTTACTCTCCTCAGGCAGGGTATAACAAAATCGGGGGTGGGGGGGGGGGGTGAGGAAATGAACAGGGGGGGGGGGGGTTTAGAGTACATGCCAGTACCATGTAATGGAGGTATCGCCCCTGATGGGTAAAGGACACCCGCTGAAGATAATACCTCATTCCCTTCCGGTGCTTGAAAAGCTTTAAAATACAAACTGCTTATTCTTTTAGATTAGATTAGATTCCCTACAGTGTGGAAACAGGCTCTTTGGCCCAACAGGTCCACCCAGACTCATTCCCCTAGATTTACCCCTGACTAATGCACCTAACACTACAGGCAATTTAGCATGGCCAATTCACCTGACCTGCACATCTTTGGACTGTGGGAGGACACTGGAGCACCCGGACAAAACTCACGTTGACACAGACAGTTGCCCGAGGCTGGAATTGAACATGGGTCCCTGGCACTGTGAGGCAGCAGTGCTAACCACTGAGCCACCATGCCACCACTTGTCCACACCAGCTCCATTATGGATGGACAGGGTAATATTGAGGTAAATTGAGCTTTTAACAAGTTTAATTCAACCTTATTTATTGATAGATGGACTGCCAATTTTAGCATCTGCCCATTCTCCATATTATGGGGGAGAGTTCAGGAAGGGAGGGTGGACATCCACCTGAATTTACCTGCCCTTTTGCTGAAAGCACACTTGGTGGGAACATCATATCCAGCTTATTATTATCAAGATAACCTTACATCAGGGGATGTGTCTTGCTTCTGACATGCTTTCTGCAAACCCACTCTAACCCATCTTAAAAAACATCAAGATAAAGGTGATCTGATTTACCTGAAAGAACAGTGAGATTGAGATGGTCAAAAGAACAGCTCTCTGAAAAGGAAGCCATGTGAGCAATGAGATGGGGTTATCTACATTGTAACATATTTCAAACAAATATCATTGGTTGGGATAAGATAAGGAAGGAAAACAAAAGAGGGAGGTCATTCGGCCTCTTGAGCCTGCACCTTCATTCCTGATTTTTTTTTTTACACAAACCAATTTCCCTCTAACTGACCCAAAATTGAACTCAACTCCTGGCTCTTTGGGATAAGAATTCCAATGATCTCACAATCCTGCTTGAAGAAATTTCTCATCTCAATCCAAAATTGTTGACCACTTACTCTGAGACTATGCCCCCTCAGTCGAGACTCTCAAGCCAATTGAAAACAGAGATGCAATATCTATCCTGTCAAGTCCTCTTAAGAATTTTATATGGCCTCAATGAGACCACCTCTACTTCATCTTGCATTATAGGAGTCCTCTCGTCCCAGGAATCAAACCAGTTAACCTATCTTGCACTTGCGTGGGCAAGTATATCCTTCCTCAGGCAAAGAGAACAAAACTCTGCACAATATCCTAAGTGTGGTTTCACTGAAAACTTACATTATTACAGCAGGATTTATCTACTCTTTTATCCAAAGGCTAATATACCACATACCTTCTTTATTGCATGCTGTACCTGAATGTAAGCAGTGTTTTTTGAAGTAGGACACCAATTTCCCTCTAAGTACCCAATTTCACAATGGATGCATTTTTGTGACTGCAATGATGGCTCGAAGAAACAAACTTCATAGTAGCTAGGTTTCTTGTTATAGAGTCAGAGATATACAGCACAGAAACAGACCCATCTGTCCAGCTTATTCACGCTGACAAATATCCTGAATAAAACTAGTCACATATGCCAGCATTTGGCCCATATCCCTCTAAACGCTTCCGGATGCCTTTTAAATGTTATAATTGTACCACCCTCCACTACTTCCTCTGGCAGCTCATTCCATACATGCACCACCCTCTGTGTGAAAAGATTGCCCTTTAGATCCCTTTTAAATCTCTCCCCTCTTACCTTAAATCTATGCCCTCTAGTTTTGGACTCCCCCCACCCCAGGAAAAGATTTTGCTTATTTACCCTATCCATGCCACTCATGATTTTATAAACTTCTGCAAGGTCACACCTCAGCCTCTGAAGCTCTACGGAAAATAGCCACAGTCTGTTCAGCCTCTCTCTATTGCACAAACCCTCCAACCCTGGAAACAACCTTGTCAATGTTTTCTGAGCCATTTCAAGTTTCACAACATCCTTCCTAGAGCAGGGAGATCAGAATTGCATGCAGTTGCATCCTGAAATTTACTCTGCTTCTCTCTTTACTAGCTCCGATGCACATCTATTTAAAACAGGTTTCTACAGAGTGTTCATGGCCTCTGGCTGTCATCTTAATTGCCAGCCTTCATTCAGTTGCTTGCGCTGTCCTCATCGGTTAGGTGTCCACGGATTCAGATTCCATTTCGGAGACACAGTCCAGGCTAACACTTGTCATATCTATTACTTGTATGTGGTTTAATTCCACTTTTGCATGGTCCAAGGAAGCAGAGCTTCAATTCAGCAGTACAAGAGAAGAACAAATGCAAAATGAACGATAGCCTTTATGAACAGCATGACTGACATGATATCTCACATTTTCAGACAACCTAATGACTATGTACAACTTTGTAAATTGAAGAACTAGAGACTTCAAAGTTAAAATCCAAACATGTCTTTTGCAAACTGTTCAGATTCCAATATCTAGTGGTTTGTGTATCAGAACACCTGCAAAATTAGTTTTGTCCATTCTTAAATTTGGTTAAGTAGAAAGTATATCCATTTTGTTATCCAATGGTGTTTTTATCTCTCTAGGGAACAAAATGCAGTTCTGCAGAAAGTGCTTCCTCCACTGGAAGTTGCAGGATCTTTATTTTTCCCAGCCCAGCCACCCTCTGGTTCTACTGAGTGACATGATGGGCTGTCTGTCCACATGAGCCTGGGCAACTGACCTCAGGCCATCAGAAATCTTCAACTTATTTCACCCATGTTGGATTCAAACTTATGTCACTAAGGCGGGACCCCTTAACCACTTTTCCTCATGTAGAGTCTAACGTGATATGTTCTTAAGTTATCAAGGGTTACAGGGAGGAAGTGGGAGAATGGTGTTGAGAAACTCATCAGCCATGATTGAATGGCAGAGCAGACTCAATGGGCTGAATGCCTTAATTTCTGCTCCTACGGTCTTATCCAAATATATCCACACTAATGCTTGAAATCTAAAAGTCAGGTTGGGGTACACAGGAAGAGCTACTGGACAATTAAACAAAATACAGCTGAGCAACCAGAGGTTCATGAACTTGTGATTTTTTTTTTTACATTTTGTGAACACAATTGCATTTTTAAAATATTTGAACAATCTTCTGCCCTATAACTGCCTGTGATCTCTGTGCTCCTCCAATTCTGAGCTTACATAGTACTGACCCTAGTTGCTGCCCAGTTGGTTGCTGATTTTTCATTTGCCTGGGCCCCAAGTTCTATAATTCAAATCTTAAACCTCCTCTTTCATGATGTTCCTTAAAACCTATGTTTTTAAACAAGATTTTGCCCATCTGTTCTAATTTCTCATTAGATGGTTTAAGGTCAAATCAGTGTTTAATAATACTTCTGTAAAGTGCCTTATCATATTTTATTGCATTAATTATCATGTGTGTGTGTTTGTGTGTTAATGGAATATTAAACCTCCACATCAGTCTCATGTCCTGACTACTAAATACTGAGATGTGGAACTGCACTCACTTTGGAAAACTGCTGACTGTATTGAAACTAACCACTGGAGGTGGGCAGGGCAAATGTGGAAGAGAAGAAACAAATAGTGATACTATCTCCTGAGAACCAATTATGTCCTAATCCCACTTTTAATGCTATTTTGCCTAAATTGAGAGGCAAAATGGATGCAGAGATCCTGAGCATACAGAGCACATTTGGGAAATGCTTCTGAATTGCATTGTAAGATCATCAAGAAGTCAGAAGCCAGACAACTGATGAATTGACAGGAGTACAGGGAAGCCAGGAACTCCATGGAATATATCTCTATCCATCCTGTATCGAACTACAGAAATTATGGCTGTCCAGAAATGGATTAACTGTGGCTCAGTGGATTACAATCTCTTTCGTATAAGCCAGAAGACCATAGGTTCAAATGCTATCCCAGAGGCTTGATCATAGAATCTAGGTCAACAGCGCTGTACTGAGAGATTGCTACACTGTCGGATTTGCCATTTTGAAAGAGGGGTCATTAAATGGAGGCTCCATCTGCCTACTCTGGTGAATGGGGAAAATTATAAGGCACTATTCAAAAGAGCAGAAATGAAGTCTTCCCTGATGTTCTTGGTTTAATGTTTATTCTTCAACCAAAAATCACTAAAATGTGATTTGCTGATGATTAGCTCATTACTGTGGAAGGATTTATGTGCGTGCAAACTGACTGCCTTGTTTCCGACATTACAATAGTGACGACAATTCAAAATAACTTCATTGGCTGTAAAGTTTCAGAACAATAGGAGATCAAGAAAATTATAGTTTTATTTTAAGCTTTTTTTTCCATCTTTCAGTGGGATTTTGGCCATGGTATTTCATCAGACCTGCCAGTTCATATGAATCCTTTACTGAACAATCTAAACACCTACGTTCATTAGGTCAAATCCCAAAATGGCAATGAATTTAATAGATCTGGTAGTTTCTGAATTGGCACCAGAAAACATGCATAAAATCTGACTGACATTTTCAAAAAGCCCTTAGCTGGGTCAATAATGTTCTCTGGGGGAGGGGAGGAAACCTGTCGAACTATATCCAGTCTTAGTTTATACATGACTCCAATGCCAGATATTGCAGTTGACTTTGAAAGCCTTCAAAGCAACCAAGGATCAGCAACACATGGCTCACATCCAAAATACAAATATAAATCTTCCCAGATCCCTGGCTGGGCTGCAATCTGCTCCAAGTGAACTAACAAATGAACATCATGAGGGGAACTGATTTAAATAAAAAATGGCAGGTATTTCTGACCTTAAAAATGAACATTCATTCAACTCTGAAAATTCATTAGCCTAATACTTTACAGTTTAGCAGCGATACATTGACACTTATCTACATACTGTATCTGTCTAATGGACAAATATTGTGCATTGGAACAGTGGTTCTCATCTGTAGGCTGATCCTTAGGAAACAAAATACACGATGATACATGCAGCCCAACCTAAGAGAAGATTTCCTTCAGGGAAAGTTGAACCTGTTGGAAAGGTAACAAACACAAAAGGAGGTATTAGAAACAGAAGGCACATTAATCATGCAATACAAAAATATAGAATATTTATTTCACAATTCCAGTACTTGGTAATGAATTCTTCAACACACAAGATGGTTGAAATAACTGCACAGAGGCCAGTCTCCCATCAACATGTCACCCTTTACTTACTTGTTGCCAGCCGGCTTGGAGCCAGTCCTCGGAACTGAGGAGATCCTAAATCTCCTGGTTATATATTTTTTTCTCCTGGTTAGATTTATTGAAAGTCCACGTAATGTTAAAACATGAAACAATAATCACCATACAATGGAGACATAGAGATGCCAACACAGGACTCCCCAAATCTCAACATAAACAATATCAAAAAACATTACATAAACCGGAACAAAAGCATCACACAGGTAATCTTCTCCTTTTAGAAAAAGTACAGGAATAAACTAAATATATTGCATAAAAAGAAAACATTACACCCCCAGAGATAAAAGTTTGAGCAGTAAGGCAAAATCCACAATATGCAACAACAGACACTATGCATCAGAGCTCATCACTGAAAGTAAGGTACAATATAAAGCATTCCATAACATCACATCTTATCTTGAGCAGTAATACAAAATAGTAAGGAAAAAACACACAACCACCGGAGCTGGCTCTCGGCCGACCTACACATCTTCTGGCTAGCTCCTGTATATTTTTTTTTTCTTCTTACTATTTTTTCCCCCTCCCCCGGTCCTTACTGCCAAACTATAGTAGTACTAGCTCCTGTTTATGTTGGTCAGCCAGGGCTTTCCTGACTGGCCCAGGTTAACAACTTGGACCTCGTAGTCAACAAGACCCAGCTGGTTCCAATCACTACAGTGGTCAGTCAGCCCACTGGAAAGTGGAAGAGCTATTCAATTAATCCCACACCCTTGCTTTTTCCCCTGTTTAAACATTTATCCAATTCCTTTTGTAGGTTATTGTTGAATCTGCCTCCTTTGCCCTCGCAATAAGTGCATCCAGATTGAAGAAACACATCTTATCAAACCTTTTAACTGAAGATTCCAACTTGCATTGCTAAAACATCCTAAGGCAATACACAAGAACACATTGACAAACAAACATTGATTCAAATAAAACACTGGGACCAATGTTCCCTGTGTCGCTGTGCATTCCAATGAACCGCACACAGTGATTGGTGTCCAGTTCTGGAAGTCACTGCCACACGCTGACCTTGCAAAGAAAATTAGAGAGACCACTGCTCATCAAAAGCTTGGTCAATCAGGTAGTCTTGAAAATAAGAACAAAGAAAGATTTAGTGAGAGAATTCCAGACTTTGCAGCTTTAGAGATCAAAGTTATGGCCAACAATAGTAAGCAGGAAACCAGGCATGTACAAAAGGTCAAAATTGGAAGAATACAAAGATCTCAAAATGGGCTGTAAGGCTGGAGAAGATTAGAGAGATATGGAGAATGGTAATGGAGGGGTTGTGCATAAAAGAGCGATTTGTCAAACCAGGATCCAAAGCAAGTCAGTGAACACAGCAGCGACGAGCGAATGGAACTTTGTGCAAACTATGTTGCAGCCTGCAGAGTTTACACAATTAAGTTCAATTATTAGTCCATTATGGACATGCGTTTATTGTCAGATATGTACTCAAGTATCAGATGTATGCACACAAGCTGTTTTCAGGGTAGCACTGAAATAGTTAAGGACTCACTATTGAGGATTGGAGAAGCAGAGAGCAACATCTGAATTAAGTGGTTTGAATCTGCTCCATCCACTGCTGCCTGCAGGCTGGAAAGCTGTTCTCTGCTCAATGCGGCTTTCTGAGACTCTGTGACAATGGCTGCATTCTCAGGTCCGAGGTTTGCTAGCTGTTTTGGGGAGAGCTCCTATTAAAATAAAAATACAACAGTTGTGAATCCACCAGTTCAAACAAAATCCAGCTGTGGATTTTGCCTCCGAGACAGTTAAGTGGTGGTCAAGTCACACTCAGGTAACTGAACATAAATTCCAGGTTGACACTCCCAGTGGAGAAATGACAGTGTGCGGGACTATGCCACCTTTCAGATAGGTCACATTGCACTCCCAAGTGGGCTCAAAGATCCGACGGTAACATTTCACCACATGCCTCTTATGATCAAGCCGTGATCTGAAGTGCATCTTTATTTTTATTCAGATAAAGATTAAATGGCTCAATGGATAAATACTCACTACGTGACATAGTAGGCTGCTGATGTCCACAGTTGGAGGAGAAAGTGAGGACTGCAGATGCTGGAGATCAGAGCTGAAAATGTGTTGCTGGAAAAGCGCAGCAGGTCAGGCAGCATCCAAGGAGCAGGAGAATCGACGTTTCGGGCATAAACCCTTCTTCAGGCTTATGCCCGAAACGTCGATTCTCCTGCTCCTTGGATGCTGCCTGACCTGCTGCGCTTTTCCAGCAACACATTTTCAGCTCTGATGTCCACAGTTCCCAGGAATGACTTTGTTGAGTTCAATTTTCCCATGTATTCAAATTGCTCAATATCTGGACGCCCCAGAGGGATGCTGTCAGTAATGAGTGTATCCCTCAGCATCACTCTGCTGAAGCAGACCTTCAATAGCCTACCTCCAGAAAGTATTATCCACTGAGTCCTAGGTGGCACTTTGTATGACAACATGGGTGCCAATATTACTCAACTTAATATTTCTCAGTTTCTATTAAACATTGATCAACTTTACAGATTCCCACTTTGCCACATTGTTCCTTCCGCCTCTGACAAGACATTTTAATGAATTAGTTGACAGTCATTAACTTCACCCTGCATTGAGACTTTATACGACGTTTACCTCCCGAAAGGTCAGTTATCCACGTGTGGTTTTCTTATAAAGCTAAGACAGGAACCACTTTGTTAGTATGGTTGTTACCTTCTCTGCCTGTCACGTGGGTGACTGAGAGTCAACTCCCCAGTGGGGACTCGTTGATCTTTGTGATGCGCTATGCACAAGAAAGCATATGCTTTCAGGACTCTTATGGCATGGTGGTAGTGCCCATACTTCTGGGCCAAGAGGCCCAGGTTCAAGTCCCACCTGGTTTGTCACTACTCACTTTAAATACTTCACTGGGTAGAGCAGCTATTGCCGCTGGTCGGAAGTAGGGCATCAGCTCTTCATTCAGCATCTTTATCTCTTCCTTACGGATTCCAGCTGTGAAGAGAATAAATAGTGAGCAATCTAAATTCCAAGCAAGACTGATCAGGCCCTTTCCCTCAATTATTTTTGGATTCTAATTAACAGACCCCTTTCATTAAAGCCATTTCAGGAGGACAGCAGATTATTTCAAGAGTGAGCTTTATCTGTATATCTGTGAATTTTCTCTTCAACAGGCTCATGTTGAGTACAAAAGTTAAAGATTTAATCAAATTACTCCTGCCCTAGTTTGCCCATCCTAACAGAGACAGGTTAGCAGAAAACGGTGGTACATGTAAAAATCTATTTATTACTAATTAGTCAGATTTACTCACACTGGGAAACAAAATATGAAAGATCAATTTAGAACTCTGTTAGTTATATCCCCTTCCTAAACTTCTACACATACACGCAAACACAGACTTTAAGGTGCAAAATGTAATAGAGTAACACAGTTCAATAGCATCAGTACACAAGATCTGATGAGGAGTCCGTCTTGCTTCTTCCAAGTCTTTGTGATGTCCAGTCTTCTTATTTCCAGATCCTTTGACTTATTTGGTGAACATGTACTTGGCGAAGGTGCATCGTTCCGAGAGCTTGTACTCTCAAATAAACCTGTTGGACCATACCTGGTGTTACGTGATGTTTAACTTTAGTGTTATGGACTAGGCCAGACCACTCAAAACATTCTTAAGCAGGCAGCTCCAGAACATAACTTTGCAATTTGTTTTGGTGAGTGTACAGTGAAAATTACCTGGAGTAAGATAGCTAGGTTGACTACTAGATTTTAGGACAGACAAAAATTTATTCACAGTTACACAACAGAACACAAAGAACAGAATAAAGAACCCCTACAGAACTCAACCTATCCAAACTAAACTTAATTATGCTGTTCCGAATATATACAACAGTCCTAATAAGCGAACTCCCTTTAAAAAACAGTATAAATGGCACACATGCTTTCAGGTTGAAGTTGAAGGGCAGAAAAGAGAGAGAGTTTTCACACAGCTCCCTGCTGAACTTGCCAGTTCAAGACTGAACTAAGACTGCTCAGCTCAGCTAGAGAGCTGACCACTCCCCCTTCCCTATATTGGTCACTTCGAAAACATGACCACTTTGGCCTGAAGTCTCATCTGTTTACATATAAACAAAAGGCCTCTCAAAATCCTTTTCATCTCTGTACCAAACCAGACTGATTGGAGCCCGGCCTGGTTTATTGCCCCTCTGAAAAAAATCAAGGACAAAGTCCCCTTGAGCCAAGGAACAGCTTTTAGGAAAACCGGGACTAGCTTTGTGACACCTCTTCCCCTTAAAAGAAATGAAGGATCAATACCAAAATATACACATATACACTACACTAACTATAAACATGCAAAGATGCACAACCACACACAAATTCAGGATGCTGTACACCCGCCACCAAACGCCTCCGTATTCGAGTCTCGATTGCATTGGCAATCACATTTTTGCGACCTGCCACCTGCATAATTGCCAAATCGAACGGCTGCAACAACAAGCTTCATCTAAACAGTCTGGCATTTTTATCCTTAAATTTTTCCACAAATGTCAATGGGTTATGATCAGTGCATAAGATTGTCTCAGATGCATTGCTGGTAATATTGATGCTGAAACGTTGTAATGTCAACACCAAGCTAAAAGTCTCTTTGTCTACCATTGAGTATTTCTGTTCAAATTCCTGGAAAAATAACTGATGGGTCTTTCTATTCCCTCATCATCATCCTGCAGGAGCACCGCACTGACACCCACATCACTGGCATCGATAGCCACCTTGAAAGACTTTGTGTCATCCAGTCTGGCTAATACTAGGGCAGTGGTTAACACAGTTTTAGGCTGCCAAATGCATTTTGACAGTCTGCTGTCCACTGAAACTTCTTGCCCTTTTTTAACAATTCGGTGAATGGAGCAGCCACATTACTAAAGTTTGGCACAAACCTCTGGTAAAATTGGCTCAACCCCAGGAATCGTACTACTGCTTTTTTGTCGATGGTGTGGGAAATTCCCCAATTACTTTTGTTTTCACATCCCGTGGGGCCAATAAGGTGACTTGGGCTTTGGCTGATTCACTTTCAGCGAGGTTTACCACCAAGCCTGCCTCCCAAAGTCGATCAAACAAGTCCAATAAATGCTGTAAATGTTCCTTCCATGAGTGACTAAAAATTACCAGGTCATCAATACACACCACACAGTTGAGTAATCCAGCAATGACCTTATTAGTCAGTCTCTGAAATGTAGCTGGAGCATTTTTCATTCCAAATGGCATGATTTTGAACTGATATAATCCATTTGGCATTACATTTCTCTGATATAACTGACATAATCCATTTCTCTGACAGAGGTACTTGCCAGTAGCCTGTGAGCAAGACCAACTTAGAAATGTAAGTTGCTTGTCCCACTTTTTCAACACAGTCCTCCAATCGTGGAATTGGATATGCATCAGTCTTTGTAATAGCACTGACTTCGCGATAGTCCACACATAACCATTGGATACCATCTGGTTTTGGCACCATGACTATGGGGTGAGCTCCAGTCACTGTAACTCATTTCAACAATGCTATCTTGGAGCATGTGCTCTATCTCCTTCTGAACCTGTGCCAATCTTAGAGGGTCTTGTCTGTAAGGATATTGCTTAATCGGAACAGCATCTCCTATATCTACATCATGCACAATTAGGTTAGTACTTCCCAGTTTATTTCTGCATATCTCCCCAGGTGATAGCAATAACTCTTTCAGGTAATTTTGATTTTCTTGTGGAAGGTAATTCAATAATTTATCCCAATTTTTAACAACTTCCTCATTCCTCAAATCAATTTGGATAATGTCCAATTGAGAATCCTCTGAACTTGGTTCTTCCTTCTGTGCTGTAAACATTAACACCTTCTCCTCTTGCTTTTCTTCCATATCAAAATACCTTTTGAGCATATTCACATGGCACACTGTGAAATTTCTTCCTGCCTGGAGTCCTTATCAAATAGTTCATCTCACTAAATTTCTTCTCAATTTGATAAGGTCCACTAAAATTGCTTTTAAAGGCTCACCTGTTACAGGAAGTAACACCAATACCTTATCCCCAATTGCAAAACTGACAATTTGTGATTTCTTATCCACTTCTTGGTTCATTGTATGCTGTGATACTTTTAAATGCTGTCTAGCCAACTCTCCAGCTCTATTTAATCGTTCTCTCCATAGTCCAAATGGGTGGTCTCTGAATTCTGACTTATTAATTTCTCCTGAATCAATTTTAACCGTCCTCTTACTTCATGCCCAAAAATTAATTCAAATGGACTGAATTTGGTCGATTCATTCAGTGCATCTCTGATCGCAAAAAGTACAAACGGAACTCCTTTATCCCAATCATCTGGATAATCTTGACCATAAGCTCTTGTCATAGAATTTAGCCCAATTAATCAGAGATCACAAACACACAGATTGGACTGAAAACTGACAAGGATTTATTTAACAAACAGCGATATCGCGGAAGAGACTTGACCCACTGAAACAGTCACTGATAGGCTACTCAGAAGGAACCACAGCTTCTTCCCCAAACAGAGCATACAATGGAGTTTTATACCCTTACAACAATGCAGTGAGAGTTATGAGACAATGGTGTGTGATTGTACAACAAGGAGAAATAAAGTTCATTCATTGAAAAGATTCAAGTGTCCGGTGTCCAATAACGAGTTTCTTAATTGACTAAGGAGATTCCGATCCTTGGCTGGAGTAGGTGTTAGTAGGTTTTATCCTGGTATCAATGTGTTCTTATTGTTGAGCGGCAAGCAAAGTATCTTTGGTGCCTCCTTGTCTGGGTACAATTTGTGAAGGTTTGACTCCTAGTGGGAATAGCTGTGCCTAAGGACGTCAGAGGTGCTTGGTAATTTGGAGAAGGCGGCTCATTATCAGTTAATCTGAAGAAATATATTCTCTTGGTCTCGGGCTGAATGAGTCATGCCCTGAGGTATGTGAGATGTCCACGGCGGCTGGTTGGCCAATTTGAGGCATTGTGGATAGGCTTAATGGCTAAGTACAGAAATTTTGCATTGTCTATTTTGTGGCCATGCCACGGGGAGGCAGAGACCCGTATTTTCTCCCACAGCCCCTAACATGGTCTTCAGTGTTTGATGCTATCTCTCTCGCACTCCCTAAGATTCTGGATGGTACGCAATAGGTTTGAATTGCTTCATTCCCAACTTATCCATAACCTCCTTGAACAGCTTGGATGTGAAGTTTGATCCTTGATCCCACTGGATCTCTATTGGTAGTCTATATCTAGTAAAAAAAATTTAGGTAATTCTTCTACAACCGTTTTTACTGTGATGTTGCGTAATGGGATTGCCTCTGGAAATTTAGTCAACACATTAATTATTGTTAATAAATATTTATTCCCACTTTTTGTTTGAGATAGGGGACCTACACAATCAATCAAGACTCTTGTGAAAGGTTCCTCAAATGCTGGAATAGATATTAAAGGTGTGGGTTTTATTACTGCCTGTGGTTTTCTGATTAGTTGACATGTATGACACGTCTGGCAAAATTCAAATACATCTTTGTGTAGTCCAGGCTAGTAAAAATGTCTTTGTACCTTAGCCTGTATTTTCCTCACCCCTAAATGACCGCCAAATGGTAACTCATGCACCACCCACAGCACCTCCTTTCTATATCCTATTGGCAAAACAATTTGATGAATCTCTGTCCATTTCTCATCTGCTTGAATGTGTGATGGTCTCCATTTCCTCATTAAGACATCATTTGTTAAGTAATAACACAGGAATGCATTCACTTTCTTTCTCAGTAAATGCTTTTTGATGTAGCTGTTTTAACTCCTCATCTTTCTGTTGTAATTCAATCAGCTTACAGAGCTAAGATACTGGCACGTTTACCTATTTGCTCCTTCTCTGTTCCACTTATCTGATCCAAGAAAGTTTCAGATAACTCTATGCCAGCTTCTTTATCTGTGCCTTTTGATCTCTCCTGCTTGAACTTGTGCCTCTGTAATCTTGTGACCACACAATCAGGGAAAATTCCTAGACAACCATTCTCCATGTCTTCAGTTGCCTGGGTCTCCATTGGCTTTTCAACTACAGTAGGCAGTACACTACTGGTGAATCAGCTATATCATTTGCAAGGACAAATTGTATTCCTGGAGCTGAGAGTTTGTCCAGTACTCCTAACACAAATTCTCCAGTCTTCTCTGGATTCTCTAGCCTCACTTTACATAACTGAACACTTTTTGTCTCACCATGAATTCCTGTTACCAGCACCTTATCTGGCAATAGTCCCTCAGGAGTACATATCTCCTCATCCTTCAGTATTACAGACTGAGATGATCCAGTGTCCCTTAATGTGGTAACCTCCTTACTTACTACTCCTGGCCTATGTGAATAAACTTTACCCATGCATGTATACTTTTTATTTAGATCTGGCACTTCCTCCACCAACACTGTGATTTTGTGTGGCCCACTTTGTTACAATGAAAAGACTGGAGTTTTTAACTTTTGTTCCCCCTCAATGGTTTTTCTTTTATCCTGTGGTAAGTTATCCTTCTGATCTTCACAGATATCTACCTTTCCCTTTCCACATGGGGTTTCTCTTTGCCCCAATTTCTATCCCTCATGGACTGAAATTGATTCTGGAAGCTAAACCGAGTTTTATAGACCAGCTTATAATCTTCAGCCACTTCACCTGCTAACCTTGCTGTATTAACTCTCTGCTCTTCCACATGAGTTTGCACTACTTCAGGCAGTGAATTTTTGAATTCCTCCAAAATAATTTCCGCTCTAAGGGCATCATAGATTTGCTCGATTTTTAAAGTTCTTATCCAGCTCTCAAAATTACTCTGTGTGATCCTTTCAAACTCAACATAGGTTTGATCTGGGTCGCTCCTTAGATTCCTGAAATGTTGTCTACAGGCTTCTGGTACAAGGTCATATGCACTTAAAATGGCTTTTTTCGCCTCCTCATACTCCCCAGAAACCTCCTCTGATAGGGATGCGAATACCTCACTAGCCCTACCTACAAGTTTCGTTTGGATCAACAAAACCCACATTGCCACTGGCCACTGCATTTGTTTAGCCACCTTTTCAAATGTGATGAAAAAGGTTTCCACATCCTTCTCATCAAATTTAGGCAATGCTTGAACATAAACAGTTTCTCACTAGGCTTCTGACTACCAACGGCTTGCTTATCCTCACTGTCTTCCTCACGAAACTTACCGTCAGCCTTTATCGCCATCCTTTTAAGCTGACTTTCCTTTTTAAATGTCTGTTTTTGAAGTTCAAAAGCTCTCTCTTTTTCTTTCTCTGCTCTCTTTTTCCCTCTCTTCTGCTGCTTTCTCTTTTTCTCTCTGTTCTGATGCTCTCTTTTTCCCTCTCTTCTGCTTTTAATCGTAACTCAAACTGTTTCATTTCTGCTGCCCTTTCCTTATCTCTCACCTCTAACTCAAGCTGCTTTATTTGCAATTGAATTCTTATCATCTCTATAGATTCTGATGGCTTCTCCAACAAGTTTAAATGCTGAGCTACTGCTGTAATTACCTCTCCTTTCCTCACAGAAGCAGGTATTTCCAATTCCAGCTTCTCTGCTAATTCTTGAAACTTGGTCTCATTCACTTTTTGTAAAACTTCCAAAGTCACTGCATCCACATCCAGAAACCTTTTGGTGACTGAAAGAGTCATTATTATCCCAAGCTTTATCTACCCAACCAAACCAACCTCCGAAATAAAGACACTAGCACCTACCACTCACTGTTTAAAATCCCGCAAAGGCCTTCAATCTTTCATGGACTAGGCCAGAACACTCAAAATATTCTTAAAGCAGGCAGCCCCAGACAATAACTTTGCAATTTGTTTCGGTAAGTGTAAGTGAAAATTACCCGGAATAAGATAGCTAGGTTGACTACTAGATTTTAGAACAGACAAAACTTTATTCACAAAGTTACATAATGAAACATAAATAACAGAATAAAGAACTCCTATAGAACTCAACCTATCCAAACTAAACTTAATTATGCTGTTCCGAATATACACAACAGTCCCAATGAGCAACCTCCCTTTAAAAACCAGTATAAATGGCACACATGCTTACAGGATGAAGTTGAAGGGCAGAAAAGAGAGAGTTTCCACACAGCTCCCTGTTGAACTTCCCAGTTCAGGACTCAACTCAAAACTGCTCAGCTCAGCTTGAAAGCTAACCACTCCCTCTTCCCTATACAGGTCACTTCGAAAACATGACCACTTTGGCCTGAAGTCTCATCTGTTTACATATAAACAAAAGGCCACTCAAAATCCTTTCATCCCTGTACCTAACCAGACCAATAGGAGCCTGGTCCCGTTTATTGCCCCTCTGAAAAACAATCAAGGACAAAGTCTCCTTGAGCCAAGAAACAGCTTTTAGAAGTAAAAGGGATTAGCTTTGTGACAGTGAAGACATAGGGTGGTTAACATCTTAATCGTTCAGTCTTTCGGTTACTTTTATAACAAAGCAACATTTTATAACAAGTAACAAGAGAGATTAACTATCACTATTAGCTATCATTCTTCGTTATTTCATTACAGAGAGAGAGAGAGAGAGCTGCAGTGTCTTGCAGCCTAATGTACTTCTCCTCTATTGTTCATACACACATAAACACTGTCCACCTGCCCAAGGAGCAGTTGTTGTCATGTTGCTGATTCTTGGCTTCCACAACTATTTCTGATTGCAGAAACAAATCAGCAGTCTGTTAATGAGAAAACTTGCTCTTCATGCACACCCATGGTGCTATGGCATCTTCGATATCATTCCTAACTGCTTGAACAAAGTAACAAGGTAAATGCAACTCACAATTAATTCCAGTAACTTTTTTTTTAAAAAAGTGCAGCAACTCCTTACACTGTCCTTGGTTTAAAACAGTCCTTGCTTCACTTTGATCCATAATCAAAAATAAAGAGAAGTTAAAAGCACATGGACTTCACAACAGTGCAATTTTGTAGCCTTCTCTTTGGATTTCAGGCTTTCCTTTTCCTGTTCTGGGGACTACAGCTCAGGTAGTTGTATTCATGGGCTGGTTATTAGCAAGTTATAGGCCATTTCACATCAATCTGGTTAAATGCCAATGCTTGTGGTCACCATCTCCAAATCTGACCTCCCTTAGAGATCTGGCTCATGGCAACAGGTCTCCCATTATACCAACAGAGTGCACTGAAATAGAGCTAAGACATTAATAGTAGATAGTCAGCTGTAGTGATGTTGTTAGATTAAGTTAACCTAACTCACTCATTGTGAACTGGCATTTGGTATAATGCTGTCTTTACTTAGCTGCTCTTAACTCTGTCTTGAACGGAATGCTGAACAGTACTGGGCAGAATATAAAACCTTCAGTTCTAATTAAGGGCTTTTGCCCAAAACGTCGATTTTCCTACTCCTTGGATGCTGCCTGACCTGCTGTACATTTCAAGCACCGATTCCGATTTCCAGTATCTGCAGTCCTCACTTTTGCCTAGAATATAAAACCTGTGTTCCCTGTTCCCCAAACCTCGGGATTTCTACAAACACAAAAGCAAAATACAGTACGGGAAATCTGAAATAAAAAGAGAAAAGCTGGAACTACTCAACATACCAGGCAACCTCTGCTGTGATGCACTTTGTGGTTTTCTAATGTCAACCCATGAAATAGACACCAAGCACAGCAGGCTCTTGTTCTGTCAGATATCTTGATATTTAATAACATCATCAACTATTTACATTGCTAATAGCATCATAGACTTACAAATGCTTAATGATGTTACTGCACAATAACTGACTGAAACACACTACACTGATTTTGTGACACAGTGTGGGATAAGTGAAGGACAGCAAGATACATTTATACCAAAATGTGATATCTACGATGCTGTGAACTGTCATAAAGTATAAATGTGCCTTATTTGGAAGTTGTGCTATAATACAATAGGTTTCATGTGGGTGACCTTTCATCAGATGGATTTCTACCCAGCGAGTTATATTAAAATTATGTCCTCCCAAAATTGAAGGACTAATTTAAAAAAACATTTTTATACAGATAAATTATATTTTTTCACTGGCATTATGTTCTGCTGTTGAATTAAAAACCTTTGAACATGTCAAAGGTTATAACGTCAGGCTTTCACATTTTTGCACAAGATTTGCTTTATAGCTTTAAACTGGGGCCAAGCTCTTGTTGTTTCAGGGACAGGGCACTGTCCAATGGGAATGTCAGAATGGAAGTTGAGACGGGGACGAGAGTCACAAAGGAGGCAGTGAGATAGTCTTTTAACTAAGCTTAAAGATCATTGTCTTGTGAGTTGGGAAGTGGATTTCTGGCAAAGAGAGTTGGCTGTAATGTGCATATCCTCAGACTGCCACTATCTTGATGATTGACCATGAGCATTAAAAAAACCCTTAATAAAAGGTTTGACTGGTGGTGAATTAATTCTTGGCTGTAGGAATTGGATTGTTGTCTCAATTGTTCATCCAACAAAATAAAATCACCTTTCTTACAGTGACCTTGCTTGAATGAACAAATCATCATCACCACTCATTGCTGATCTATGCTGTATAATTTTGTGTAACTCATGTCATTAATTCTGATAAATTGCAAGCTTGGGTTTCACACCAGGAAAGTCATGATAACTCAATGGATTAACTTGTGTCCTTCAAAGGTACTTGTCTGTTCGGAGTGTAACTTAATCCCACATGAGTTTGATTCAATCCATTAAAATAACTAGGGGTGGGAAATAACAATGGTCTTGCCAATATCACTGATACCAAAAATTCCAAACTCACCCACACAGAGATCTGCGGGCTCACAGGTTTGCATTTTCACTCCCCCAATCAGAGTTCTCTCCAATAGTCATCCATTTTCTCATTCAGGGGCACTTGCCTCAAAATCCACAAACCCCCTGGCCCCAGCTACAGGATTCCTGAAGATCCCACTCATTCCTGAAGAAGGGCCTGTGCCCGAAACGTCGAATCTCCTGTTCCCTGGATGCTGCCTGACCTGCTGTGCTGTTCCAGCAATAAAGTTTCAACTTTGATCTCCAGCATCTGCAGACCTCACTTTCTCCCAGCTACAGGATACCTGGCCAAGATTAATTAACAGCACAGACTGGGGATTAAACCCAAAAGATTCTTGTTCTGTATAACTCAATAATAACACTAGAGTTTTTCATCTCTGTTCCTCAACTTTATCTTCCCTCAGTTTATCATTTTAATTGTTTCAGTTTTATTATTTTGTAAATGTTTTTATTTGTTCTTCATTATTTTGCACAAGTTCAGTTTGTGCTTTTAAACATTATTAAATTACATCCATCAACATATATTGATTTCTCTATCCCTAGCTGTTAAGCTGTACCTCAGAAAAGATGAAGCCATCAGGAGATTTAGTAGGAGGGACTGAACGAGTCAAAGAAAATTGGAGGAGGGAAATGACCTTTTATGGGGATTAAGATCTTTCATCATCTTTGATCTCTTAAATTCTTAAACTTTGTTGCTATTTATCTTTTTATCTCTTGTGCTCTTCTTTCATCATCATCTTTTCCCACTCACGCACATTCTCTCACACAGTCTCACTGGTCTAACCTGCTACTGTTCCAACCTCCTGGAGAATGAAGTTGTCCCACGCAGTGACATTTCCAAAACCATATCTTGCTTTCTTCAGCAGTTCCTGGAGGATCTCCACTCCGCAGACAATCTCACTGATCCTTGCAGCTGCAGCACTGCAGGGAACACAACAGTCAAGTGTAATTCACCAGCCAGAGTCTTAACATTAACAATCAGAGCGCACCAGGTTAGCAACTCCTAAAGCTACAAGTTAAAATCCTACCATAGCATGCAGTTAAACTGAACACAGTCATCTCTGGACAAGTACTAGAGAATGACAATAAAAGGTACCATTTAACTACAGTCCTGCCACAAATAGCATCTGCATGGATGTAACTCACCCTTGACTGCCTGCCTCTCTATTGGGGTTATGTTTGCATCCAAGTATCTCCAGATAGGGAATGACTGGTGTCCACTGTTATACCTGATGCCTTCTGCAGTGAGCATTAGGGGGGCTGGAATATACCATCGATGTTGTGGCTAAAACTTACTCTATTTTTAGGCTTTCTTTAAATTTATTAACATTTATTGTCTATTGTTGGTGCCTTGGCACTTGTTAACTTTTATTGTTGACAGCCTAATAGCTATCGGCAATATTCTGTTTAAGATAAAGAGAAATAGATTCCCTACAGCATGGAAACAGGCCCTTTGGCCCAACAAGTCCACACCAACTCTCTGAAGAGTAACCTACCCAGACCCATCCCACTACCCTATTACTCTATATTTACCCCTGACTAATGCACCCAACCTACATAGCCCTGAACACTATAGGCAATTTAGCATGGCCAATTCACCTAACCCGCACATCTTTGTGATTGTGGGACGAAACCAGAGCACCTGGAGGAAACCCACGCAGACACGGGAAGAACATACAAACTCCACATAGACAGTTGCCTGAGGCTGGAATCGAACCTGGGTCCCTGGTGCTGTGAGGCAGCAGTGCTAACTACTGAGCCACCGTGCCACCCCGGTGTGGAGTTACCCAGAATCTCCCAGACAAGCTGCATACAAATTGCCTCCATTACATTGTTTTGTGTGTGACCTTGTGAAGAAAAACACAAAGGGCTTTCACATGTGAACTCATCACCCTACAATTTCAAATCAACTTCAACATGCAGGGCCAGCGTATCACTCGATACAAGTTTATTTATCTTCCTCTGTAATCAGCAAGTCACAGAGAGTCACAACGTTGATAAAGTGTGGAGCTGGAAAAAGCACAGGAGATCAAATAGGATCAGAGGAGCAGGGGAGTAGAATCTTCAGCTCAGAACCCTTCATCAGGACTCCTTGCTTCCGACCTGAAACGTCTGTTCCCCTGCTCTTCTGATGATACTTTACCCAGCTCCACAATTTATTGACTCTGACTTTCCAGCATCTGCAGTCTTCACTATCTCCATGTCACAGAGAGTCATAGAGCCATACAAGAACAGAATCAGATTCTTCGGTTCAACATATCCCTGTTGACCAAATTTCCCAAACTAAACTAGTCCCACTTGCTTGCGTTTCACCCATATCCCTCTAAACCTTTCCTGTTCATGTCTTTTAAATGTTGTAACTGTACCTGCATCTACCACTTCCTCTGGAAGTTCATTCCACACAATAGTCAAGTGTAATTCACCAGCCAGAGTCTTAACGTTAACAATCAGAGCGCACCAGGTTAGCAACTCCTAAAGCTACAAGTTAAAATCCTACCATGGCATGCAGTTAAACTGAACGCAGTCATCTGTGGACAAGTACTCGAGAATGACAACAAAAGGTACCATTTAAATCTTTCTTCTCCCACCTTAAACCTTTGCCCTCACCCATCCCAGGGAAAAGGCCTTTGTACTCACCTTACCTGTGCCTTTCATGATTTTATAAACCTCTATAAGGCCGCCCCTCAACCTCCTACATTCCATCTCTTTGATTTTTGACCTTGTCAGCAGGGTCAGGTCAGATCTCATCACAAAGTATTCCAGCCTGTGACTGGGTATATTCTGATTCTTAAAAAGTGGGAAATGGCAGCTTTTCATTTCTTTAGGGAAATTATAACAACCATCATGTTAGACCAGAGGGTCTCCACTTAGACAATGCATTCCTTTCAATGCTGGAGAACAGAAAATGGAAATAATCTTCCATTAAAACCGTTCTTGGTGCTATAGAATGACAGTGCAGAGCCTTTGGTAATATGAATTAGGCACCCAAGTATAGCAAACTACAAGAGAGCTGAATGAAGAAATTTTAACAAGGTGCAGGCCAGGGAATAAAGCATAGCACTTTTTACTTGAAACAAGTGAAGAAGTTCTAAGTGGCAACAATGAAACTTAATCCTCTTTCTCTTCAACATTGACTTGACTGAAAGTTTCAAGATACTATGGGGAACGGTGAGGATTGATAGAGAGATGTTATTTCTACTGGCTAGGGTTCTAAAAAAATTAGAGCCGGATTGTAATTTGAGAATACTTCTACAGTCAAAAGGATGGCAGAAATTGGAACTTTTTTCTGCAAAAGGTAATCAATACCAGATCAATTATTAGCTTTAAATCGGAGATTGATATATATATGTTAAGAAAAGTTATTGAGGCATTTTTGGGGCAAAGGTCGTTATCTGGAGTTAGCAGATAATGGTAAAACAGATTTAAGGGATTGAACGAACCTGTCTTGCTTTTAAAAGCGACTGTACATGCTCGCTGCATTCATTAACTTCCTGAGCAGAAAAGAACCTGCCTCCATACCCAGACTGACCAACATGGAGCTCCTAACCCTCATTGCTTGGGTGATCTGAAATAGGCAGAATACAGTCTCAGACTGGATAAATAAAAATTCTAAGTCAATAAAAAGCCTGAAAGTAATCAAGGGGAGAATTTCCTGTGGACAGGCAATATAGATTTCACTCATTATACATTACGGAGACACTGTAGATCAGGAGATTCCCACCTGATACACATTTTCAAAGATTTCACATCAAAAACGGCCCTGATCAATGCTATGAAAAGAATAATTAATTCTTGTTCCAGACCATCATTAAACCATCAGGCAACATGGCTGAAGTTGTGTAAAATAGGTTCTACCTGTAGGTTGAAGCACTCAAGAAGATGACCTCCTGGTCAGTCATTGCACACAACAAGCTTCCTAATCCAACTAGGTCCCATTCCTTCATTGCATCAACAGTCAGACCAGAGTCTCGGAGGAAGCCTTCCAACATAGACCTAGCCTGTCAAGAAAGAAAGAACACGTAATTACACAGAGAAAAAAACGATAGAATCATAAAACCCTTAATAGTGCTGAAAGAAGCCATTCAGTCCATCAACTCCCATCCTATCCAGGTAATCCCATATTCATCATGGCTAATCCAACCAGGCTGCTTCACTTTGAACTGTGGGAGGAAACTGGAGCAGACACAGGGAGAATGTGCACACTCCACACAGACTGTCACCCAAGGCTGGAATCAAACCCAGATCTCTGGTGCTGTGAGGCAGAAGTACTAAGCACTATGGGGGCTTTAACACAATAAAATGCCTCAACATCCTTCACAAATGTATGATTGAACAAAATTTGACACTGAGCTGCATGGGTAAATGTTAGGGCTGGAGTCTAATTAAACAAAATAGAAGGTTTTAACTAACATTTTAAAGGAGTGAAGAAAGGCAAGGAGGTGGTGAAGTGGATTAATAAACAAATTCTAGAGCTTAGGAACCCAGGCTTCTGCAAACACACTGACCAGTGACGGGGTGGTTATATCCAAGATGCACAAGGGGCAGAATTAGAGAAGCACAGAGATTTCAGAGGGATGTGGGGCTGGAGGAGATCACTGAAATGGAAAAAGGGAGACATTGGAAAACTAGATTAAGGATTACAAAAATAAAAAATGAGAAGTGTATTCATAGTATCTAAACTGACTTGACAGATATAGAGGATTGGGCTGTTTTAAAACATCTTGAAGTTATCATTTCACTCTTCCATTTTGTGCTTAGCTTTCATTTAATATCACTAACTTCACAATTCAGTCACATGCATGTAACATACAATGTTTCAAAGCAAATTATACTTCAATAGTGAAGGTGAGGGTCTGGTGGTTTGAAGGGAATGGGGAATTGGGAAGGTTAGAGAAGAGGTGGTTGCTGTAAGTTCTCTCAATCTGCTTACTCCTCATGGATGCAGGTTTGAATCAGGCTGAGATGGATTGAAAGCCATATGCCTCAATACCCCATGCTGCTTTCAAAGCCTCATCCAGCATTTCATGGTGATGACTTTGATTGGCTGCTTTCAACACATGGACTAGGGCACATTCAATGTATCTGCTTCACACTTCCTCTCTGGGAATGATTCAATGAAACTGAGCTTAATTTCCCTACTTGCTATAAATTAATTTTTATTATTGTAATTCATTGTAAGTGTTCTTAATGTGCAACTGATTCTCTGATATTCATATCCCTATGGCAATGTAGTTTGGATAAAATTAAACAAATGTTTTTTGAAGATTAAGTATTTGCAAATACCCCCTTTAATTTGTAGATTCTAAAATATTGAGGATTAAAAGTTCCACCAAATATTTAACTAAAAGATAATTCAAAACTAAAGGCACATGACAGTGATCCCTTAAATATAATTCCACAAAACCCATTCTTATCCTTTTGGTCTTATGAAATGGTTTACCCACAGTTGGCAATACATGATCAACAACCTATTACACTTTCAGCTGGTTTTTTGCCTGGGCTCGAAATCCTGAGTGTACTATCATGCTTGGTAGAGATCATTCTTTGGTTGAATAGTCTCTTGCCAAACATCATATCCAGGCCTAATTGTAAGGACAGTTTGTACAGATTGTACGCTTCCTGCTTATTGAAGATGAAGGAATGATATCATTGAGGCGTTTAAGATGAGCCTAGCATTCGATCAGGGAGATGGAGAGTAACCAATCCTCCAAGGAGTGGAGACAAAAGATGGAGACATAACTTCCAAATTGGAGCTAGCCTGTTCAGTGATGACATTGAAAAGCTCCTCTTCCCAAAAATGGCTCCTTCAAAAGGCAGCAGAGGCTGAGTTCTGATGAAACGTCATAGGCCTGAAATAGTAACTTTGTTTCTCTATCCAGAGATGGATAATTTTTGTTACATTTGTGAATTGAGAGCATATGGAGCAAAGGAAGATAAATGGAGTTAAAATGCAGATCAGCCATGAATGGCAGAACACTCAAGATGCTGAATGGCCTCCTGTTGTTCCTACATCACTCATTTCTTTAGCATTAGCTGTGGCTTAGTGGGTAGTACTCTTGCCTTTGAGTTACTAAGTTTCAGGATCAAGTTCCACTTCTGGGCTTCAACACAAACCACGTTACACTGTTATTTAGTGCAGAGCTGAGGGTGTGCTGCACTGTTGGAAGAACTAGCCTTCAAGTCTGACATTAGCTGAGGTTTGATTTGCCTGCTTGGGTGGATATAAAAGATTCCATCTGAAAGAAAAGAACGGAAATTATCCCTAGTGTCCTGCTCTCTCAATCCATATCACAGATACTAATTACCTGGACATTATTTGTTTATGGGAGTTTGCTGTGTGCAGGCACCCATTGTCATTCCAAAGCAGAGACGGAGTCAATCTCAAAGACGGTGCTGCTGGAAATCAGCCAGAGGTTCCATGTGATCGGAGACCTGAATCATATCCCACATTGAATACGAGTGACAGGACTCAGACTGTGAGGTCACTCGATGGCTGGCTGCAGCAGTAAGGCCTGAGTAGTGATACCATTCAATGGCCGTCCATAAGTAGAGATGTGAACCTGTGTGAGGTGGTGGTGACGGGGTACAGCAGTCAGGGGACAAGTGAAAGAACACCACCCCGCCATACCCACTGCCCCTCAGCATGGTCTCCAACAGGGACCCCCCCCCATCCAATTAGCATAGCAATTGGAGAAGGGGGTGGTGGTGACCTAAGTGCAGTGACGTCTGCAGCACATACACAGACATTTCCCGCAGCCAGTGACCATCACAGGTCAAATTGGGGCATTCCAGCCTCATGGAGGCTCACTCTGTTCCTACATTACAACATGGCTCATGTTTCAATGCAAACCCTTTTCTCTGAGCTCACTGCTCCAAACTGGACTAGCAGTTTCTCCAGGCCTCAGCACTGAAAGCAAGGTCCTCGCTCACTCCCATTCACCAAGCTGGGAGACATCCCAGGGAAGTACAGGTAAAGGTAAAGACGCCATAGTCCCAAAGGACCAGAGGACTGTTCTGTCATTAGAGGGGAGACAACCAGCACTGAGTTTAACCTGAGGGTTATTGTGCCTCAGGCAAGAGAAGAGGTTGAGAAGGCAGGACCTTCATGGTATCCTCAGATGGTGTGGGAATTGAACACTAGCTATTAGTATCATTCTATGTCACAAACCAAATACCCAGACACCTGAGCTAACAGGCTCCCAAGTATTTGTTTGCGATAGGACAGAGATGGTATTACACAGCTCTGGATTAGGTGGGATCTGAACCTGGGCCTCTTGGCTCACAGATAGGGAAACTACCACAAATCCCCTCAGGCAAGAACAAGCTGCGACTTAGCTCTTTTTCATGCCCCTACCCTGGAAAATCTGTCCTTTTAGTTTTCAGACTAATAGCTTCTTGGGACCAATAGCAGAAGAGCATCAATAATTAAGGAACCATACCGTAGAGAGGAAATCAAATGTTATTGGGTCCACAAAAGCCCTCAGCGTTTTTGACTGATTCAAAGATAACTGAAGCCATTTCCCACCTGTGTTGGTGTCCACTCTTTCTGTTGGCTCAGGGCAGCGACAGTGTCAATGGAACCAAGCTCCAGCTCTTTGATTTCACTCTCATTTAAAGCCAGCGCAATTCGTCCAAGTGCAACAACCTGGTATTTTTTCCAGCTTCGAATTGGGCCCCAAGCCTTGAAACATGGTAATTAGTATTAGTCAACATGACACTTCTTGACATCTCACCAAACAGCAAATCACCTTTATAAAGAAAGATCACATCCACATGACAGGAGCAGCTCCTGGCCTGGTAGAACTTGCGGCAGACAATCCCACAGCCTCAACCTCTCTGGTCCAAACTCTTCTCCTGTTCTCCTGGTCAGCCTTTGTAAAGTTCACTCATCCTAAAAATATCTGCAGCATATCTTGTACCAGGCCCTATTTAATGATTTCTGTCCCACCCCCACATTTGTCCCACTGCCCTCACAAATCCTATATTAACTCCTCATTAAGAAATATCTCAACTTTAGAATTCCCATCCTGATTATCAAATTCTTCCATGGTATCACCCCCACTCAAACTCTCTAACCTCTAGATTAGAGAGGTGCTGGAATGTTTTTACCTCTCTAACCTCTAGCCATACAACTCTTCACAATCTCTGCAATCATCCAATTCTGACCTTCTGTTGTACATTTTGCAATGCCAATCACTAGCAGTTTGTGGTTGGGTAGTTTGTTGCCAATATTTCCTTTCCTTGACTAGATGTAAGGCCCCACTATGTTTCAAGTTGAAGAAGGAAGCCAATGATGAGTCTTAATGAGAAGACTCTTGTCTTAAACAAGATGTCAGTCAGTGTGTAATAGCAATCAGGTACAAATGACTAAGTTACATATTCTTATTAAGCCTATAGGGAGATGAATGAACACAGGCCTTTGCCCTACAAGGTCTAAAGATATTCCCCTTTCTCCCAACCCAATTCCTTATGGTATTATCAGATTTGTTGGAGCTTAATGCAGTCTCCAACATTAACTCTTTCTGATTACCTTATACAACACATTCAGTGGCCCAAATTCAGGAATTTCCCACCTAACCTTTTCCACGTTTCTACTCTTCTCCTCCTAAAAAACACTCCTTAAAACCACTTGCTTTGACCAAGTTTATTGTTATCTGCGTTATAGTTATCTGCCCTAATCTGGAGGGGTGCAGGCTGAAGGCCTGGAGCGGAGCAGAGATGGTTGTTGGACTGGGGTCTGGTGTGGGCAGTCAGTGGCTTGTGAGGCTTGTCAGACCACTTTTGAAAGACCCTATGCTGATCTACTGTAATGTAATGTTTATCTGTAATTTGTTTGTCTGACTGTAGTGCTTATCCTTTTAACTACATCTTATTTCTAACTTCTATTGAGTTACTGTAAGGTAACACTACTTCTTTTCTTTTTTATTCCAATTTTTCTACCTACAATGGCACCATGAGAGGAAACATTGTAAAGTTTTCACTTCTGTATTTGTGTACATGAGACAATAATTCTTCTTCTTCTTAATCCTTCCTAATGTGGTTTAGTGAAAACTATCTTGGAACATTTTGCTACCTTAAAGGTGCTTGTCTAAAATTATTTTTTTTAAAATTTATTCATGGAATGAGGGTGTTAACTAGCTGGGCCAGCATTTATTGCTGATCCCTAGCTCAGAGGACAATTAAGTGTCAACCATATTGCTGAGAGTTTGGAGTCACACGTCAGCCCGACCAGATACGAATGACAGTTTCCTTCCCTAAAAGACATCAGTGAACCAGTTGTTGTTTTTTCCTGACAATCAGCAATGTTTTCATGGTCATCATTGGACTCCAATTTCCAGATTGTTATTGAATTCAAATTCAACCATATGCTGAGGCGGGATTCGAAATGTTCCAGAACATTACCTGGGTCTCTGGATTGACAGTCCAGTGATAATACCACTAGGCCATTGTCTCCTCATAATGCTATGTAAATACATGTAGTGTTGAATGAGGTATGCCCACATACCATCTTGGCTTTGTCCTTTAGAGCAATGAGTTGTATCATGTCAAAACTCTTCAAGGCACCGAGGTGCTCGACACTTTTGATAAAAGTCTGAGTGGACATGCAGCTTAGTTCCTGGACTGACCAATAGGAGTTGGCATTGGCCAGCTTGAGTATCTGATCAAAAGAAGGTACTGTAAATCCACGGCAACCTGCAGGGAAACAGAAATGAGCCAACATTTCATCAGTTCACTGCAGAACTCTCGAGCACTCTGGATTTAAAACAATGTGATGCAGGAGTCTGCCTAAGCAGGAGAGGGTGGCTGATGGGGAGGAAACACCACTGAACAGAAGAATGTTAAATTCAACATGCATATTTCAAGATGAATCTCTAAATTAAGAATAAAATGTCCTTTAGGGAAGGAAACGGCCATCCTTACCTGATCTGGCATACATGTGACTCTAGAACCACAGCAATTTGGTTGACATTTAACTATCCTCTGGGGCAATTAGGGATGGGCAATAAATGCTGCTTGGCCACTAATGTCCTCATCCCGTGAGTAAATTTAAAAAAAAAGCTACTGACTCAATAGCATCTGTACATGTGACTGCAAATTATCAAAATGCACTCTATGGATAGAAGATTAAATGAAACGATTTAGGATGGCAGATAAGAGAAAATATTCATTGTTTCAAAAACTACGATACAGGATTGCGATAGTGTAAATTCACATATTGCAATGAAACACAGACATGTTCAACATTTCAGAATGTGCTGGATAGCTTGCTAAAGGAAAGGGGGAACCCAGGGTTTTGGGAATAAGGCAAAAATATCAGGATGTGTCATGGACTTGCCTCAGAGTTAGAGGTTGAGGACTCACGTCAAATCCCAGAACATGAACACCCCAAAAATCTAGACTGACTTGAGTGCAGCACCAAGGGTCAGCTGCCCTGTCTGGATGCTGTTTTTTGGACAAGGTTAAATCAAGAACTATTTGCTCTCTCAGACAATCGGATAGCAATATTTCAAATAGTTGCTGTGGGGTTTTCCTTTGTGTATCGGACAATGTTTATCCCTCAATTATCATCATAAAAATAGATGATCTGGTCATTTCATATTGAAAATCAAGTCTTTCAATCTCTTGAAGGATTAACAGGATCAAAACTCAATTGGCTGATTGGCAGCATTTGGAATGTTACAAGTTGTGCACTTAAAAGGAATTCCTGAAAAGAATCACTTGAAAAGAATCAGAAATCAAATGCAATCATTGTCACATGCCAGAATCCAGCTCTGGGACTGGTGATTGGGTGAGACAGAGAGCACTTCCCAAGGTCCAAGGGACTACACACAGTCAGTTCTGCTTTAAAGGCCAGAAATTTACATGTAAATGCCTTTTGTGCTGGATTCAGGTCTGTGGAGTTGTAGATCTCCTGATTGTACTTTCTACCACTCACTGAAACTGAAGTCAATTGAAATTGGCTTGAAATTGACTCATCTCAACTCTGCTGTAATCAACATCAACTCAGGTAATGAATGGCTTCACTCAGCGTCAATGGCCAGGTCAGGTTTCTGCCTGGTCATGTTTCCATGTGAACAAAACTTACAGTAAATGCAACATGAAAAATTAAACAGTAATCTCTCTGTAGGAAATTGCTGGAGATGAATATGAGGTGGGATCTTGTCAAGCTGCTGGGGAGTGAATAGATCAGTTCCACTGGGGTACGCCTGGAGCCTGTCCAGGGGCATCTCTCATGATTAAAATTAACCAAACTCAAACATAAGGCTCTTTCAAAAGGAACAACTTTAGTTACAGATGGACGTGGAGAGATGAGATCCACTCAGTTTTGTGAAAATAAGACAGATTCACCTGGAGTCAGACTGGAGAGTTTATCGTTCTCAGTTGCTCTTATGAGAGTGCTGAACACCACAGCCAGGAAGTCCTGAAATATGGCCATCCCCTCGACATCCAAAGCTAACTGCAGCAATACATCCGGAAACTGAGGAAGAAGGGAACATCATCTGATGAAAGCATGCAAACTTACTAAATTAAACTGAACTGAAGAAATAAGCTTTTCCATGGCCCTTTGCATGGTAATTAATCAGACATTTCAAACCGTGTAACCATCCAGTATGATTAAGAACTACAAAAGCTGACAGCGTGGAAAGAAACCATTCAACCCACTATATCAATGTTGGCCGTTTGCTTGAGCAATCTAAAACTAATCCCATAGCCCCACGTTTCCTCCACCATGGCCCTTGTATGTTCCTCTGCTGCACATAATTATTGACTTTTCTATTAAGAGATCCAGTAGCGATTCTGAAAAAGCAATTTTCTGTCCATGGTACTAGCTGGCAAATCTGACAGATCAGATGATGGTCAATAGCTGCAAAAAGACCCAAACAAAGAGGTGCAGGATTAGGTACCTTTTCAGCAACAATGGTCAGATCCTCCTTTGACAAGAATGTAACTAAAGGTCCCAAATCTTGTATCAATTCGGGTTGCCAGGCAGTTGGAGTGCTAAATTGAAAACATAGATCATTAGAAGATTAGGTACTGAAGACAAGGGAAGTGAGAGTTTGCTAGATTTATTCATTTTTGATAACAAAAGGACATATAATTTTGTCACAGATCAGCTAGGATCTCACTGAATTGCAGAACAGGCTGGAGGGGCTAAAATGGCCTTTGGTTGTTATGTTCTGTGCCAATGTAACATCTAATTGTATTTGGATTGATATGGTGTTTCTACAGGCAAATCTCAGTGATCTTCCCTCTCATTCCCCAGAGCATTCTCTTCTTTCTTCCTTACAAGATGGACATGACACAGATACCATCCACTCTTCTGGTATCTTGCCAACGAGCCCAGAAGTCTACTATTGGTCAGCTGTATCACAATGAACAGGAGCCAAAGCATGTCTTCAGTAACTGTCCATACACATGGAGAAACGGGTAAGGAAGGCAATAGAAAGCAGTCAAAAATGAAAAGCCTTAGGTGGTGCTTTCTATTTCCTGACCTTGATGAATGGAGAACAATTGTACCATTCCCCTTATAAATGAGCTTATATCATCTGAATCAGCACAGAGTAGCAGACAAACCTGGCTGCATTATGTTGAGGAAGATTGTGTTGTATCATTGATACATCCATTTACCCACTGAATCATACAAAATACAAAACCCAACATCATCAGGATTCCTTCACTGAGCTGTTGAGAAGTCTCTCCAATAGTCCAAAGGCCCATTGCCTTACCTATAATATTCTCTAATTTTATTTCGAATTTCTATTTTCTGGTCATTGCTGAGGTTCTTGCAAGACCTGAACTGCATGAATGCTTCAGTCAGTGCTTTGAGGGATATATTCGTTTTGATGGTTTGTGGCGACAAATTGCAAATCATTCCGCCCAAGACATCCACATCATACTCATCCTGCAGTGTGTCATTCTGAAAATGAAAAGGTGATCTACAATTAAAAGTTAGAATAATTCCTCAAATCAATAAGATACAAGCCTGTCATCTGCTAACTTGATATGAATATAGATGAATATGGATATAGAATTTAGAAGTACATTTTACTTCTAAAGCAAAATGTTTCCTGTAGATTGTTTTTTTAAGGTTTGAAGGATACATATGTAGTCTGGATTAAGAAATCAGGGTCTATACAAAGTCCAACAGGTTTAATTGGAAGCACTAGCTTTCAGAGCAGTGTTCCTTCATCAGGTCAACAACCACCTGATGAAGGAGCGGTGCTCCGAAACCTAGTGCTTCCAATTAAACCTGTTGGACTATAACCTGTGTGATTTTTTAACTTCGTACACCCCAGCCCAACACCAGCATCTCCAAATCAGGCTCTATGCAGGAATGCTTTTTCTTTAAATTCATTCACAGACATGAGAGTTGCTACTGGGACAGTAATTGCTCTTCAGTGAAGTGGTGGTGAGTTGCCATTTTGAACCGCTGCCCTGTATGTTGTTTAACTACACTCAGTTCAATTCCAGGACATCAACCCATAGTTATGACATCATATTGCCATGCTTGTAACTGTGCCATCAGCTGATCTGCTTTATGTTACACTCCCTGCATCAAAGCACAACCAAACTTTTCCTTTATTTCCAAACTGTTGTTTCCTCTGTCAAGCCAGACTCCTCTGCAATTTTTCAGCCTTCCATTTCTACTTCTGATCTTTGTCCCAACTAAATCAATCTTCAGTTGGCATATGAGGGAATGTAGCAATATAGGTATGGAAATTTCAGTAGCAGGAAGCAAATAGTAACTGTTGATGTGCATTTTTGTGGCTGAAAGGGTGCTTCGAGTGTAGAGCTCAGTATCCAGTTCCCTGCTTTTTGTGGTAAATGTTAATAAATTGTAAGGACAAGAAGTCTGTAGATGATTAAGACTTGTCCAATTGATTGGCAGCTAAAGATTGCAGGAAGGTATTAATGGACTAGTCAGGTGGGCAAACAAGTGGTAAGTGGAATCGATCCTGGTGATGCATGAGGTAAACTAAACAAAGAAAACACAACATGAGAATATAGAGAGGTGTAGACAAAGTAAAGGATCTTAAAGTGAATGTTCACAAATTCCTGAAGGTAGTAAGACAGACTGGAAGTGATTAAGAGGGCATGTTGAAACCTTTCCACACATTATGAGCTGAGTTATAGAATAAAACAGCCAGGTATGCTGGAACTTTAGAAATCATTAGTTAGCCTACAACTTGCACACATTGCGCGGTTTTGGTTACTTCATTACAGGAAGGATGTAACTGTACAGAACAGAATACAAAGGAGATTTACAATGATGTTACCAGCACAGGAAAAATTGCAGCAATGAACTTTCCACACATTATGAGCTGAGTTATAGAATAAAACAGCCAGGTATGCTGGAACTTTAGAAATCATTAGTTAGCCTACAACTTGCACACATTGCGCGGTTTGGGTTACTTCATTACAGGAAGGATGTAACTGTACAGAACAGAATACAAAGGAGAGTTACAATGATGTTGCCAGCACAGGAAAAATTGCAGCAATGAAGGAGGATTGGATAGGTTGGGTTGGACTTTGGAACAGAGGAGATTTGACTGAGATCCACAACGTTGTGACCAGCCTCAAAATAGCCTACTTACCTTAGCAGAGAGGTCAGTGATACTGGCCTTTGATTTGAAGAAATTGGGTAAAAGGATTAGAGGGGAGATGAGGAATGGAGAACAGGATCTCGAAGTTGATTTTTCTCATGAGGGATTTTCCTATGAGGAGAGATTGAGTAGGTTAGGGTTAGAAGAGTTTAGAATAATGAAAGGAGACCTTATTGAATTCTTAAAAGATAGATTCTTGGGAAGCTTAACAGGGTAGAAGATGATGTTTCCCTTTGTTTAGGTCCAGAGAGCATAATCTCCAAGTAAAGAGTTGTCTATTAAAGAGATGAGGAGGAAATTCTTCTTGCGTAGGGTTGTGGAATTCTTTACTGCAGAGTGCTGTTGAGCCTGGTAAGTTAAGCATACCCATGGCTAAGACAGACAGATTTTTAATCAATAAGAGAATTGAGCATCAGCCATGACCTCATTAAATAGTGGAATAGACTTGATGGGCTGAGTGAGCTACTTCTGCTCCTATGTTTTATGTCCTAATAATAATTTTGTCACCCAGAGGGTGGTATGAATCTGGAACCTACTGCCTGAGAGGGTGGTAGAAGCATGATGTAAAGGTACTGGTGCTGGACTGGGGTGGACAAAGTTAAAAACCACATAACACCAGGTTATACTCCACAGATTTATTTGGAAGCACTGTCTTTCAGAGTACTGCTTCTTCATCTGTGGATCTACCTGATTCTGCTCCACAGCTACCCAATGAAGGAGTGGCACTCTGAAAGCTAGTGTTTCCAAATCAACCTGTTGAGCTATAATGTGGTGTTGTGTGACTTTTTAACATTTAAAAGTTGTCTGGATATACACTTCAAGTGCTGTAACCTGCAGGGCAACGGACCAAGTGCTGGACCTTGTGATTGGCTGGTTAGCTGACATAATGGGCCAAGTGACATTTCTCTGTGCCATGACTTTTCTGTGATTCTCTGGTGTTCTGCTACCTTTATGGTTCTGAGGAGCAGTGAAGTTGGAAGGTGCTGTTGAAGGAGTCTCAAGTGTTGCTCCAGTAGATGGTACACACTGCTACTTACTGTGCATTGATGGAGAAAGGAGTGAATGTTTAAAGAGGCAGATGAGGTCCTTTGTCGTGAATGGTATGGAGCTTCTGGTGTTATTGAACTACACTCATCTGGACAAGTGGGAGTAGTCCAGTACATTCCAGCACATTCCAGAATTGTGCTTGGTAGATACTGAACAGGTAAGTGCAGAATTACTCCCTCCAGAATTCCCAGCCTCTGATCAGTAATGAAATAACTGTCCCACAGCTGGATAATAAAGCTGGTGACCATTGAGTTAAGCAGAATGCCCTGAATCAGGAACATGACTCAGCATTTTCAATGGTTCATATTCCCAACCCGTGTTATAGCCTTGACGTAACTGGGCTGATCATTAACCCGAACTCTTGCTGTATAGCTCCTTACCAGACACTGAAATGCTCTTCTGATCACTTCATTCCTCTTTGTGGAGTCGGGAATGATTAACTGGAGCTCAGCCCTGCCCAGGCTGAACAACAACAGTCTGCAAACAGATTGAGCTGCATCTTCCAGAACAACATGGCTGGACACAACAGAAAGAAAATAAAACTCAAGCTTTGCTCTTCTCCTTCTCATATTCTCTAATGGCTTAGCGCTTGGCATTCAGAGAATACTTACGGCAGGGTTGCAAGAAGAAGCGGGGGCATTAACGTGGGTGCTTCTTGTTGGTACTTCCATGCCAGGCAGTTCAACTGAAACAGCAGTAAGAACATTTAGAGAGCAGAGATCCTGTGACAGCATGTTCCACAAACATGAAAAGTAGTGATGTAACCGACAGTGTGTGCAAATTCACCAAGGTTGATGCACGGCTCCACAAATATAACTCAGTTTGACACAAGTAGCTCATCAGGATCACAGAATGGCTACAGCTTGGAAGGCATTTGGCCCATCTTGTCTGTGCAAGATGTGTACAAGAGCAGCTCTGATGTTCCATTCCCCAACTCTATCTCATGGCAAATGCCTTCTTACCAATGCTAATCCAAATTCATTTTGAAAGCCTCAACAGAATTTGCCACACTCTCAGGGAGTGCATCCTAGAATTTAACTTGCTGTATATAACTGCAACCACTTATAGAGTCATTCAGCTTGAAAACAGACCCTTTGGTCCACCTTGTCCATGCCGACCAAGTTTCCAAACTAAACTAGTCCCACTTGCCTGGGTTTGGCCATATCCCTCTAAACACTTATTCATATACCTATCCAAAAGTCTTTGAGATGTTGTAACTGTACCTGCATCTACCACTTCATCTGGCAGTTTATTCCACATATGAACCATTCTCTGTGTGAAAAAGTTGCCCCAGTGTCCATTTTAAATCGATCTCCTCCTACCTTAAAAAAAAAATGCCCACTAATTTCAAATTTCAACCCTCAACCCTCAGGAGAAGATCTTCGCTCACCTTATAGAATCATGAGGCCCACAGATAAGGTCACCTCTCAACCTCCTCCATCCAATTAAAAAACGTCTCAGCCTATCCAGCCTCTTGTTATAACTAAAACCCTTTATTCCCAGCAACATTTTGGTAAATCTTTTGTGAATCCTGTCCAATTTAATAATAACCTTCCCATAGCAGGGCGACCAGGACTGTACACAGCACTCCAAAGGTGGCCTCACCAACGTTTTGTACAACCTCAACATGATATCCCAACTCCTATATTCAAAGGACTGATCAATGAAGACAAGGGTCTTAACCAGCCTGTCTACCTGTGATGCAACTTTCAAGGAAATAAGTACCTGAGCCTGAGTCTCTCTGTTTGACAACACACCCCAGGACCCTAACTGTGTAAGGCCTGCCCTTATTCCCTTTACCAAAATGCAACAACTTGTATTTATGCAAATTAAACTCCATCTGCCACTCCTCAGTTCACTGGCCCGATTGAACTAGATCCCTTTGTAATCTTAGATAACCCATACCACCAATTTTGGTGTCATCCGCAAACTTACTAACCATGCTTCCTAAATTCTCATTTAAATCATTTATGTAAACGACAAACAAAAGTGAACCCAGCACCAGTCCATGTGGAACATCACTGGGCACAGGCCTTCAGTCCGGAAAACAACCCTCTACCACCAACCTGTCTCCTATCGTCAAGCCAATTGTGTATCCAATTGGCAAGCTCACCCTGAATCCCATGTGATCTAACTTTACTAATCTGTCTACCATGTAGAAGCTTGTCAAAGGCTTTACTAAAGTTCATGTGGACAACATCTCCTACTCTGCCCTCATCAATCTTTTTTGCTACTTCTTCAAAAGACTCAATCATAGGCTAACTATGCCTAATCAATCCTTCCCTCTCCAAATACATGTAAATCCTACCTGTCAGAAACCGCTCCAACAACTTACCCAACAGTGATGTCAGATTCACCAGTCTATAGTTTCCAGGCTTCTCCTTATGGCCTTATTTAAATCAGGGCACAGCATTAGCCACCGTCCAGTCCTTTGACATCTAATCCATGGCTATAAATGGTACAAATGTCTCTGCTAAGGGCCTTGCAATTTCTTCTCTAACTTACCACAATATCCTGGGATACACTTGAGATTTATACACCTTTATGTTTTTTTAAAGACCTCCATCACCTCCTCTTCTGTATTGTGGACTGTTTCCAAGACATCAATATTTATTTCCACGAGTCCCCTAGCTTCCATTTCTTTCTTCACAGTAAAAACTGACATAAAATCTTCATTTAGTATCTATCCCATCTCCTGAGGTTCAACACAAAGTTAACCTCATTGATCTTTAAGGGGTCCTATTCTCTTCCTAGTTGCTCTTTTACTCTTAAAGTACTTCTAGAATCTCTATGAATTACCCTTAAGCTTATCTGCCAAGACTATCTCATATCCCATTTTAGCCCCCCTGATTTCCCTCTTAAGACTGCCACAACACTCCTTATTGTCTTCAAGAGATTCACTTGGTTCCAGTTGTCGATACCTAATGCATGTCTCCTTTTTATTTTTGACCAGAGCCTCAATATCTTCATTCATTCATTATTCCTTAATCTTACCAGCCTTACCCTTCACTCTAACAGAAACATAATTCCTCTGAATTCTCATTATTTTAATTCTGAAAGCCTCCCACTTTCCAGTCATGCTAGTATACCTGTGAACAATTTACTCCAATCAACATTTGAAAGTTCCTGTCTCATACCATCTCATACCTTACTCCAATTAAGAACTTTAACTGTCATGCAAGGCCTTTCCTTTTCCATAACCATTTTAAAACTAATAGAATTATGAAATGAATTGAATTAGCTTTATTGTCACGTACTTAAATGAATATAGTGAAAAGTTCATATGTTACCACCTACAGTGCCAATTTAGGTCCAAAGGTACCTAGGTATAGCTTCTTTAGTTACATGATCTTAGAAATAAAGAAATAAAAAGTCCAGCATTGCAAAAATACAAGTTCAGAATAGTGGTCTTCCAACCAAGCCCCACATTGCTACCAAGTTTCGAGACAGCACCAGGCTATGATCACTGGTCCCAAACTACTTTCCCACTAACACTTCGTAACTTGTGCTGCCTTATTTCCTAAGAGAAGATCAAGTTTTGCGACTTCTCTACTCGTATATCTACATATTGATGAAGAAAATTTAGATTAAGAAAACTTCTAAATCATTTACACAACACATCCAAGTAGAATATTCACTTGTCTTTAATTCCACTTTGGGCAAAGGTAGAAGACAGTGGGGTGACATGGGAATCCCATCCCAACATTAGAAACTATCTCATAAGGATTTCACCATCGGAGGTTCATTGACTACTGTACCTTAGGTCTTCCAGCTTCACTATAACATTTAACAGTAAAGTGTCACCTGATAGTTTTTAAGAATAGAATATTCTAAAAACAAATACTTGAAATGATATAGCCTTTTACAACCAAGGGGTGCCCCAATTTACAGTCAATGATGAATTTTTGAAGTGTAGCCACAATTGTAATGGAGGAAACATAATTTTCATACAACCAGGTCACACAATCAAGAAAGTAATAATAACCAGATAGATTTTTTATTGGTGTTGAATGGGGGATAAGTATTGGTCAGGAAAGTAAGGATAACCCCACACCCTTTGTCAAAATGGTGCCAAGGGAATTGGATGTATACTTGAAAAGGGGAACATTAGCAGCAACTAATGGGATAAACATGAGGGGCTGAATGGCCTCCTGTTTTCAATTCTATAACTTCAGAGCAAGCAATATTGTAATATGTATCTAAACCATGTGCTGATTACTTAGTTCATCAGATTTGAGCCAATTAGTCTCTTTCATCACTGGTCTTAGCAAAGACAATCTAAAACCAGCTGAACAGCCCAGTCCTGCGTTGTACCATTCAATGTTGCAGTAATGGATCTCTTTAAGTTCATCCAGTGGCACTGTAAGCAAATGCATTGGGTTGCATAACACAGGTCATGTCAACCTCCAACATTAATGCCCCTTCAGTGTGCAAGAACATTCCCATCAGGACACTTAAGACTGAGATGAAGAGAAAATTCTTCTGTCAGAGGACTGAGGGTCTTTGGAACTCATCATTTCAGACAGCTGTGGGGGCAGAATCCTTGTGTATGTTTCAGGCTGAAATAGAGAGATTCTTGATCAGTAGGGAAATCAAGGGTTATGGGGAAAATTAGGAAAATGGACACAAGGAATGCCGGATCAGCCATGATCAAACTGAATGGCTCAAGGGGCCAAACTATCTGCTCCTTTTTCTAAAGGTCTTAGGTCAGTTCACAAGCAATAGAATAATGATGAAGTAGACACCATTCTGCAAGAAAAATACAACAGCACAGCAACATCGTATAAAATGTAAAATATTAACAGGCTGATCTATTTTTCTTTGTGTGGTATGAGTTAAGAAACAAATTTGGTCACAACATCAGGATATGAAGTTAGTTTGTTGAGCAGATTCATGGTGTTATAATCAAAGCACTTTCAAGTGAAACATTGAAGCTATTAGCAAGAATGTTTGCATTAAATGGATCGCCAGGTGGACAGATTCAAAACGCAGTGTTGGAGGTGCATTACAGAGGAGGTGTTGCACTGACAAGAGGGTCAGCAGCCAGGGAGCACTGCACTTTAGGAGAGTCAGTATTGAGGACTTACAATATTATTTGAGATATCATCTTTCAGTTAAGGTGTTAAACTGAGGTCCCTGTTAAGCTCTGTAGGGTGGGCACAAATTGTTTCTACAGTACTTCAATACTTCACAAGAGCAGGCAAGCTTTTTTTCCCTGATATCTTAGTCAACATTTATCCCTCAATTATTTTGAGATCTTCCTGTGTACAAAGCAGCTGTCATATTTCCTACATCTCAACATTGGCTATGTTTCAACAAGTGCCTCATTGAGTGGAAACATCTTTGGGTCATCTTGAGGTTGTAAAAGGTGCTATTTTTCTTTTTTATATCTAGAAACGCTCTTACGCACAATCCTTTCTTTTCTATCACCATCTTCTTCTCACCTATTAACCACAGTGAAAGATGCTATATAAATGCAAGTTCAGATGTATCACGTTGGTTACCTGATGAGATGACAGAAGGTCTAGATTACTTTTCAAGACTTCAGCAACTGGGAGAAATGTTGTGTTGTCCAAGGATTGGATTTGTTCACAGGTTAAACCTTTCGCTAACTCTCCAACACTGAGAAAACAGGAAATAGCATAATTAGGTGAAACAGGAGCTGGAAGCAACATTTGTATCACAGCCTCGACACTGCACAGCCACATGAATGAACAAACAGTGTTCGTATAATTGTAATAGAGACCAGCAATCCGCACTGTACACAGCAAGAACCGGTAAATAGCAAATAAAACGAGTAACCAGGGAGGGCAGCACTGTGGGAGTGCTGCTCTGTTAGATGTGCCATCGTTTTAATAGGGCATTTGAAACTAGCTGGACATTCAGGACACAGTAACAATTATCTCAAAAAAATGGGGAGTTCTCCCCAGTGGAGAAAAGCTGGATTTTGATCTTAGCATTTAACATGCACAAGTTAAAACAAACCCCACATACAGCTCAAGCGGGAGAGAGGGAGGGGAAGAGGGAAGCACCCACATAGGAGAAAGCAATTTGTTACAATACTGATACATACTAATCCAGAACTATTTAATTTTGTTCCTTATCTGCGTAGAGTTCTCTAGCTAGGCCTGGGGTTCCCAGCGATAATTGGCAATATAGTTTTTTTTGTAAATGCTTAATTACCTGATTATTTCACTGCCAGGCTTCCCATCAGACACTACATTGTAAAGATACAAAGCCTGCAAACAATAAGAAGGATCAGTGAGCAAACTGCTGATAACTGGTTGGGGGGGGGGGGGTGGAACTTGGAAACAACATACTCCTCCCAAGCTCAGCAGCAAAATTTGTCAACCCACTAGATTGCCCAGGGTCCTCCTCCTGTCTAGCAGTTGGGTTGTCATCAACTCTGATTGGACATATGCCTGGCAGTTTCACCATCATCACCCCAATCCCATCTATGTTCATGCCCACCACTGGTCATCAGATGGGTTTTCACAGTGTCTCACTTTCCAATTGGAAGCAGGCAGACTCTTCCTGACCTGATCAAATGAGCAATCATTTCCCATCCACCCAATCTCAGATGCTTCCATAACCAGCAAAAAAGTCATCATAGTGAGGGGAAACGGAGACCTTTTTTTAAAAACTTAGCTTTCTGTCTGTTCTGGGGCTATACTCAGTACAGTGTCCCAAGAGATTCATTCCTGGTGACTCCAGGCCAACCCAACAAAGTCAGTAGCTCTTTCAGAAACAAGGTAACATAACAGAAACTGCAGTAAATCAGGAAGGGAGGGAGGGAAGAACTGAGAAAAACCACAAACACCAAGCAAGTGGTATTGACTAAATTGTTGGAGTTTTGTTTTCATTCACTCACAGGATGTGGGTGCCTCTTTATTACCAATCTGTACTTGCTCAGAAGACAGTTAAGAATCAATCGCATTACTGGAGTGGCATGTAGGCCAAACGAGGTAAGTGTGACAGATTTCCTCCGGTAAAGGATATGAGTGAACCAGATAGCTTTATCCAAAAATTGATAATGGCTTCATGATCATCATTAGACTCTTAATTCCAGATTCTTTACTGAATTCAATTCTACCATCTACAATGATGGGATTTGAACCCAGGTCCTCAGAACATTAGGTGAGCTTCTGGATTAATAGTTTAGCAATAACAACACTAGGCCATTGCCTCCCCAGCTCAGGCTGACAATTATCAGGCCCTGAAGCACTTCATCCTAGAGTCTTAAAAGAAGTGGCTCATGTGATAATTAATGTGTTGGTTTTTTATTTTCCAGCACTCCCTGGATATGGGAACGGTTCCATTAGATTGGAAGAGAGTGAATGTAAATCATTTATTCAAAAAGGGAGGGAGACAGAAAGCAGGAAACCGTAGGCCAGTTAGCTCAAGATCCAATATAAGGCAAATGTTAGGACTATTATTAAAGTTACAGCAAGACCTTGGATCAGTTCAAAATAATTAAGCACAGTCAATTACTTTTTGTGACAGATCTGTTGAAATTCTCTGAGGAGATAACGTGCTGTGGATAAAGGCATTTGACAAGGTGCCACATCAAAGATTATTGCAGGCAATAAAAGCTCATTGTGCAGGGAGTAGCATGGAGAAGATTGGTTAGTGAATAGGAAGCAGAGAATGGGCATAATGGAGTTTTTTTTCCCTAGTTGTTAAGATGTTATGAGTGTTGTGCTACAGGGTTTAGTGTTGGGACCTCAACAGGTTTACAATTTATATAAGTTACTTAGATGACTGAATTGGAAGGGATATACTATACTGGTGGGCAGATTTGCTAGAGCTGCTCAGGAGGATTTAAACCAGTAAGGTGGGGTTGGGGACCTGGGAGATAGTGAGGAAAGAGATCAAATTGAGACTGGTACAGTTGAGAACAAAGGTGAGTTAAACAGTCAGAGCAGGTAGGAGCAAAGTAGAGAATGAGTTAAGACCGATCAATTAAACTGCATTTATTTCAATGCAAGAGGCCTAATGGCTAAAGCAGATGAACTCAGGACATGGTTAGGAACATGGGACTGGGATATCAAAGTACTTACAAAGATGTGGATCGGGGATGGACAGGACTGACACATTAATGTTCCAGGGTCCAGATGCTGTAGGAAGGATAGAAAGGGGGGGGGGCAAGAGAGGAGGGGGAAGTGATGTTTTTAATTAGGGACACCATTTATGGCTTTATTTGGGGAGGATATTCCTGGAAATATGTCCAGGGAAGTTATTTTGATGGAACTGTGAAATAAGAAAAGGATGATCACCTTACTGGGATTGTATTATAGACCCCCTAATAGTCAGAGGGAAATTGAGAAACAAATTTGTAAGGAGATCTCAATTATCTGTAAGAATACTAGGGTGGTTATGGTAGGGGATTTCAACTTTTGAGACATAGACTGGGACTGTCATGTGTTAAGGGCTTGGATGGAAAGGAATTTGTTAAATGTGTACAAGAAAATTTTCTGATTCAGTATGTGGATGTACCTATGAGAGAAGGTTAAAAAATTGATCTATTGTTGGGAAATAAGGCAGGGCAAGTGATTGAGGTGTCAGTGGGGGAGCACTTTGGGGCCAGTGACCATAATTCTGTTCATTTTAAAATGGTGATGGAAAAGAATAGACAGGAGCTAAAAGTTAAAGTTCTAAATTAGAGGACGGCAAAATTTTAATGGCATTAGGCAAGAGCTATTGGAAGCAGATGTTTGCAGGTAAAGGGACAGGTAGAAAATGGGAAGCCTTCAAAAATGAGATTTAGACAGTCCAGAGACAGTATGTTCCTGTTAGGGTGAAAGGAAAGGCTGGTAGGTGAAGGGAATGCTAGATGACTAGAGAAATTGGAGTTTTGGTCAAGAATACAAAGGAAGCATTTATTGGTTATAGACAGCAGAGATTGAGTGAATCTCTAGAAGTGTATAAAGGCAGTAGGATTATACTTAACAGAAAAATCAGGAAGGCAAAAAGGAGACAAAGTATGGCTTTGGCAAATAGGGTTGAAGAGAGTCCACAGGGATTCTACACATACATTACAGACAAAAAGGTAACTCAGGAGAGAATAGGGTCCCATAAAGATCAGCAACACCACCTAAGTGTGAAACCGCAGGAAATAGGGGACCTACCTAATGAATATTTGAAAATGTGAAATTATTCATTTTTACAGGAAGAATAAAACAGAAGCACATTATCTAAAATGTTGCGAGATTACAGTTCTCAGTAACGCAGAGGGACCTGGGTATTTCCATGCATAAATTGCAAAAGGTTAGTATGCAGGTGCAGCAAGTAATTAGGAAAGCAAATAGAATGTTATCATTTGTCATGAGGATGATTGAATATAAAAGTAGGGAGGTTATGCCTCGGTTATATGGAGCACTAGTGAGACCGTATCTGAAGTACAATGCAAATTAGCGGTCACCTTATTTAAAGGAAGGATTTTATGCACTAGAGACAGTTCAGAGAAGATTAACCAGACTAATACCTGGAATGGAGGGGGTCATCTTCCAAAAAAAAGGGTGGACAAGCTCGGAATGGTATCCACTGGGACTAAGAGTAAGAGGTGACTTGATTGAAACATATAAGATCATGAGGGATATTTACAGGGGATGTTTCCTCTTTTAAGAGAATCTAGAAATACGGTCACTATTAGTTAAAAAAAAACTGTGTTGCCAGATTAAAATGGAGAAGTGGCATTTCTTTCACTCAGTGTCTTTGGAACTGTCTTCCCAAAAATATAGTGGAAGCAGAACCTCTGAATGTTTTTACAGTGTGAATCAATAGATTCTTGTTAAGCAAGGGGGTGAAAGGTTATTGGGGGTGAGGAGGCACATTGATGTGAGGTCACAATCAGATTGGTCTTGATCTTGTTAAATGGCGGAGCAGACCCAAGGGCTTGAATGGCTACACCTGTTCCTAATTCATATGCTTGACGTCATAAAACTTGTCTTTTAGACAATGCAGAAGGGTAGTCTCACACAGGGAAACCATCCGCAGCCAAACAGAACTGTGGAAGTCCAGAAAACACAACAAAGTAAAGCTGAAATAGGAACTGGGGTATTACAGGCCCAATCCCACTTGTGAATGCTGAAAGTTCTGGAAAAAAAAACTGTTCTTTATCATGTTCTCTTTATAAATTCATACCTCAGTTACACAATATTAAGATGCTGTTTAAGCCACAGGTTAATGTGGAAAACAAACCTGACTTCTCCTCAGCTCCTTGTGGTCAAGCCGAGTAATATTGTAGTCTTTTACTTTAAGCAGGCTGGAGAGAGACAACTCTTTTAAGAAGGACCCATTCAACAGGTCCAACACAGAAGAGATATCACTGGTTTCGACCATCTGTAAATCAGAATAAACGCTCAGGATCGAGACAAGAAAAACTGAAAACAAGCAAGAGTAGATTGGTTAGTGGGGTTTGATCACATGGGATCCAGGGGAAGCTAGTCAATTGGATATAAAATTGGCTTGAAGGTAGGAGACAGATTGTGGTGATTGAGGTTGTTTTTTGGACTGGACTCCTGTGACCAGAGGTGTGCCACAAGGATCGGTGTTGGATCCACTACTTTTCATCATTTATATAATGATTTGGATTTAAATGTAGGAAGTATGGTTAGTAAGTTTGCAAATGACACCAAAATAGTGGGGTAGAGGACAGGGAAGATTACCTCAGAGTACAACAGGACCTTGATCAGATGGGCCAATGGGCCAAGAAGTGGCAGATGCAGTTTAATTAAGAATATAGTGAAGTGACTCATTTTGCTAAGGCAAACTAGGGCAGGACTTATACAAGTTAATGGTAGCGCTCTATGGAGTGTTGCCAAACGAAAAGACCTAGGGGTGCAGGTACATAGTTCCTTGAAAGTGAGTTCGCAAGTCGATAAGGTGGTAAAGAAGGTATTAGACATGCTTGCCTTCATTGGTCTAACATTGAGTATAGGAATTGGGATGTCATGTTGCAGCTATACAGGACATTGGTGAGGCCATTTTTGGAATACTGTGCTCAATTCTGGTTGCACTTCTATAGGAAAGATGTTAAACTTAAAAGGATACAGAATAGATATACAAGGATGTTGCCAGAACTGGATTGTTTGAGCTTTAGGGAGACGCTGAATAGGCTGGGGCTTTTTTCCTGGAGCGTCAGAGGCTGAAGGATCATCTTATAGAGGTTTACAAAATCATGAGGGGCATGGATAGGGTAAATAGCCACGGTCTTTTTCCCAGGGTGAGGGAGTCCAAAACTAGAAGGTATAGGGTTATGGTGAGGGAAAAGATTTAAAAAGGACCTGAGGGATAGGTTTTTCGTGCAGAGTGTGGTGCGAGTATGGAATGAACTGCCAGAGGTGGTGGTGGAGGCTGGGACAGTTACAACATTTTAAAGGCAGCTGGATGGGTATATGAATAGGAAGGGTTTAGGGGGATATGGGCCAAATGCTGGCAAATGGGACTAGATCAGATTGGGATGTCTGGTTGGTATGGATGAGTTGGACTGAAGGGTCTGTTTCCATGTTATATAACTCTATGACCAGCAGGGCAACTGTGAGATTAAAGATTACAGATTACCTTAGTGACCACTGCCATGCGTTGGACTGCGGAAAGCTGTGCTGCATGTTCAGACAGTGGGCCTCTTACAGCCTGAGCCAGTCCCTCAGCGCTCATGTTGTACAACAAGCCTGCGCTGACTCCCAACATGAGCTCGCCCAACTGGCTAATGTTAAACACCGACAACTGCTGCAAAGTGGAGGGAATAAAACAAAGACATGCTGAAAAAGTGCCCTTCCCATTGACTACTAAATGTCACCATAAAGTAATACAACGTACATGGAGACCATTCAGTCCATCAAGCCTCTGCTAGTGCTTTTGAAATATCTATCCAATTGTCGCATTCCCCTGTTAATCCCTTATAACCTGACAGAATTTTTTTATTTCTTATAATTTCTCTTTTGAAAGTTGGTGCTGAATCAGGTTCCACATTCCAGAAATAACTCGCTGTGTAAGACAGTCGCCAATTGTTTGTAAGCGGTGGGCTGAATCTTCCCCAGGTACTAGATGATGTGGGCGTTAGTGAGAGAGCTGGCAAAATCACGTGTAAGTAACTTCGTAATCTCAAGACCAAAAAGTCCTGTTTACTAATGGCAAGACAAGAGCTACATTCACGAGCAATTTGCAAACATCAGCTTCGGCTGGTCACAGGGTCAGCATCACAAACATCCAAGGAGAGTGGGCTTGCTGGTGCAGCTCAAACAGGCAGGGGATTTGGAATAAGATAGCTAGAGAACTGCACAAAGATCAGTCCAGAACCAAAAAAGGACATGAAGGTTTAGGGCTGGGGGAGGTCCTTGATTACAAAGTTGATCGTGCTATTAACTGTGCCACATGTGGCTTGCATTGCCTTCAGCACTCATGTGAATCATAAATATCGAGGCCAAATAGAGAATAGCTGCAACCATAACTAGGCTGAGTGGTCTTTACCTATCTGAGGAGGGGGCTGTACTTGTCGGAGACATTCAGCCCTTCAAGGGGCGGCTGCATTAATCAGTGTAGGTTGAAGTCATCTGTAATTATAACTTCATGCATGTGAATTGTACATATTAACATGTTATTGGCCATTACAGACTGAAGATAGTCATCACTGTGAAGCAAAAGTAATCCCAGCTGACCACAAGGGCCACACAGGAGAAAGGTAATGCATAGGCTAGCTCATACGTGAGCAATGGAACCGATTTCTCTCCCAACTTGAGCTCTATGTATTTGCCAACCTGCTCTTCGCTATAATGGTGGCCTTTCTGGGATGATATGGGACTGGGAGGAGAATCATACAACACATCGAATCTCTCGCTATGTCTTTGTGACATGACTTGTGTTGATTTATCAGAAGATGATTGCTACGTCAAAGTTCCAAGTAGGGGGCGCTCCATGTTAGAGTCCTCCAATGTTCTGCTGGGTGCAGGAGAATGCTATGCTGTTATCTTTGTGAGAGGTGAATGTTGACTGCCCACATTACTGAGGATCAGATCTTTTTTCTGATATTCCCTACACTGGAAGCATGACCAATGGGTCCAGCCAGAGCAGAGGGTATTATCCCTGCTAGTGTGATGTAATGAAATGGAGGAGGAACTGCAAACCCAAGTCCAGCAATGACCTCCAGCTGATAGTGAACAGCCTCCACATGAAGACCTTCACAGCGGAAGATCCCCTCAGGATGTGCCAAGGGGAAGTGGGGGGGGTAGTCACGAGTTCTGGTCCCTCTGGGTCAGAGGGGTGCAACGTTGTCATGGCCTGAGGGTCTCCCATGACCTCTAAGCTGTGTGGCCATGCAGCCGTTGGCAGGTTCTCCACATGTGCCAATGCACTGGTTCCCATGGATGGACCTTGGAGGTCGACACAGTATAGAACATAATCACTCCGAATCCTGGCAGTGACATGATGACCTTATCCTTGAGAACTCTCATATTCCCAGTCATGTCACAGAACTAGGCCAGCTGCTGGTGCAGGACCTGAGACAGGACAGAGTGAGTGGCCATCCTATCTGGGTCGTCATGAAGGTGACAGCTGAGCAATTTTTTTTATGCAGTGCAAGGATACCCTGGGCTCCATGTGGGATCACTCAATCCTCACCTACAAATCTATCAAGGCTGTGACTGACGTCATTTGTGCCAGATCATACCCTCTCGTCTCCCAGTGGTCAGGTTAATGCTACAGCCTTGTGAAGAGAACCACTCTCAGGAAGTCTCCAAAATTGACACTTGGTCAATTTCTGGTAAAATTCAGCTCAGCGTCCTCCAGTTACTGCCCCATACATCGATGGAATCAAATTCCATCAGCCACTCTCTGTATTTTCTCAAAATGCAAAGGTTTCCTCTTTAAGATACAGGCCTGTACAAGTTCTCCAATTGGGCCACTATTCACCTTACTGTCACCAATAAATTTGTCGATGAGGATGATCATCTGGCTCTTTGTCCACCCGGTCACCGTCCTTAGGACAGAAATGGCGTTCCGCACAGCTTCTGCGGACAGTGATTCAAGCTGTGTGAAGGACAGCCCAGCAATTGCATCAGAGATGGAGTCCAACGATTCATTCAGGGTTTGATTTTTTAGGACTAATTCCAGGAGCTGGGATTTCAACTGAGAAAAAGGAAGAAATGTAAAGAGTTAAGTTTCTGCCATTGCAAAGTCCAATTTGGACTCATTAAAGGTGCTGCCAAAGTGGCAAAGCTTACTGGAGGGTTAATTACGAACGAAAAGGATGTTTCAACCGCTCACTGGCACATTGTAACTCAAAATCTGGCAATGTTTCGTCTGTATTTTCAAATTCCTTCAAGGCCTCAGCCCTTCCACTATCTGTAATCCCCAGAACCAACCCTGGAAGCCCCTTCACTCCTATAATCCTGGCCTTTTACTTGTATTCATGCCACCACAGGAGGCTTTAACTTTAAACTCAAATTCCCACCCCAAACCTTTCCTCCTCTCTCTCACTCCTTCATAAATTTGGACTAAGAGGAAGAGTAGGCCATTTGGCCCTTCAAGCCTGCTCCATCTTTCAGTAAGATACTGGCTGCTCTGATTTTAACCTCAACCCTACAATCCTGCATTTCCTCAATAACCTTTTATCCCCTTGATGATCAACAATCTATCCAACTCTGCCTTAAAATATTTAAATATTCTGTATCCATTACCTTTTGAGGAAGGGAATTCCAAATACAAATATGCTCCTTAAAACCTAACTCTGTGGTTGTTGTTTAAATCTGGACATGTGCAAGACAATATTGCCCCTTTATCCTCTGGAACTGTCGCCACTTGGTGTCCTCCTGCTTAATGAAATGAGCAATGCCCTGGTACATCTGTGTCAGTGTCAATGGGCTACTTGGCCAAGGTATTCATCACAAAGGATTCTAATTGTCACCAGCTGTATGCTCTCCAGCAGAGGCTGGCTGCAGTTATGGTAGCCTGGGACAGAACAATGGTTGCTCCTTCCCCACTCTCAGGATTGAGGAGGATTCTGAGGCCTATTAGAGTTGCTCTGACATCTGCATAATCAGTCCAGCATTGTCAGGTATTCCCTCAAATCTTTATCTAATTTCCCCTTAAACTTTTCTATGCTGCACACCACCATTATTCTTTGTGGTAGTGAGTTGCACATTTTCATCACTCTCGGGTAAAGAAGCTTCTACTGAATTTCTTTTTGGATTTCTTGGTTACTGTGATATTTAAAGCCCTAGGTTTTTGTCTCGTACACAAGCAGAAACAAATATTTTGTGTAACCCCCCCCCCCCACACCAGCAGGAAACATGTGTTCCCTAGGAATGTCCTACCTTCCTCACAGCAACTTGGAACCCCTTGAGACGGTTGCACTTTATCATCTGGTGCAGTAAGCTGCGAGCCTCCCCTGCGTCCAGCTCCTGGACGTTGTCGAAGAAACAGACCAGAAGACCAAGTCTGGGAAAGTTCAGAAAGTGAGAGAGAGAGAGAGAGAGACCAAATCAAGTCACATACCCAACTGCTGAGACATGCTTTCGTGTATGAGAGAAGGGAAGCAGGACGTCACATCAGAGTGTGGAGGGGCTGGTCTGAGCAATGAGTTGGAGGGCAGAGTGTGGAGAAGGAGCTGCTGTTTACCTGTACACTGTGGAAGTGTTGATCAAGTCAAAGCCACTGGCATCAATCCTTTCTTGGAAAGCTTTGGCAGTCGCAGGTGTAATGTCATACACTGAATCCAGCTGCTTTGTCGCATTGTCATAATTAATGAAAAGTCGAATCTGAGTTTAAAGAAAACACACACACATATCACCGCCCCCAGTACATTAGAATGGGTATTTCACAGTTACTCCAGTCTACCCTTAAAGAGGGTCATTCAACATTAGTAAGTCCACCTTAATCTCCTCCACCACTGTAACATCCTGTATCCCTATAACCTTTCAAAATCACAGCACTCTTTCCAATTCTAGCCTCCAGTTCAATAACCATTTTTACTCCATAATGTAAACCTCTTTAATTTAAGTGAAAGTGTGAGCAGGGTTGAATGGACCTTCTTTATTGATCTTCACATGTTGACTCAGCTGTGAAGAAAGGCGTGGAAATAGAATCATTGGAACAATGACAATGTGTGATGCTGTTCATTTTTATTCAACAAACAAATCATTGGCCTCTTTCAGACATATTCAAAGGATACAAGCGATCATGGAATAAGAACATGCCCCTCACAAATGCTATCCTGACTGATTTTGACTAATTTGGAAGAGAGTCAAACTCCATTCTGATCCCCTATTTCTCACCTCATTTAGGTTAATCTTCTGGATCTCCTCAAGAGGCAGGTGGACAATATATTGACCCAAAAACCACAGGTTCTCAGCAGTGATCCACGATCCTGACCCACTCAGCCCTGTTTTGGGGAAAGTGAACAAAGATTCATCAATTGTGAAATGTCCATCCCTTTCTTGAAAGGGCCAATCCATCCCAGTTCAGGTCAACCTACCAGGTGGCTTATAGGATCGTTGCAGTGTTTGCCTCATCCATTCATATATCGCTCTTTGTGTGCGAGCAGCCATTTTGTTATAGAGCTCCTTAAAAACTGTTGTTCTGAAAGAACCAAAGTAATTCTTCTTTTTATCAACTGGGAATCAAAATGCATCATGGAAGGCAAGATTTATCACCAGGTGAAACTACAAAAGTCAATAAATGGAGCTTTGTAGACATTAAACATCCATTCACAGCAAGAGAGACTTGCTCAGGTTGGACTTTCGATTGGTCAGTTGAGTTCACACATTCGGTTAACAAGGAACATTGTCAATTCAGAAGCTGGTACAACAGCAACAGGACTACACAAAGACTGGCCACACCATTCCCCCATACCTCCCCCTCACTGAGGACAAATGTTTAGTCCTCAGTAAAGGCCTCACCTTTATCCCTCTACGGTCCCAGATTAATGAGTTCAACACACGCTGCAACCTTGAACGTTTCTTCTGCCACCTCCACCTCCACGCCTCCTTTTACAACCAAGACACCTGCCCACCCACCGAGGACCCCTTCTCCCACCTCCAACATACCCCATCCACCTGGACACCCCGTGCTGGCCTGCTACCCACCCTTGACCTCTTCATTTCAAACTGCCGCCATGACATCAACCACCTCAACCTGTCCAACCGCCTCCCCCACTCCACACTCCAACCTCTTGCCCTCACAACATGCAGCCCTCCACTCCAACCCCAACCTCACCACCAAACCAGCGGACAAAGGGGGTGCAGTGGTAGTTTGGCACACTGACCTCTACACCGCTGAAGCCAGACGCCAACTCAAAGACACCTCCTCTACCGCCCCCTCGATCATGACCTCACTCCCATCACCAAACCATCATCTCCCAGACCACACACAACCTCATCATCTCAGGGGATTTCCCACTCACAGCTTCCAATCTCATAGTTCAGGAGGCCTGCACCACCCAAATCTTTCTCCTATCCAAGATCCACAAGCGTGACTACTCCAGCCGACCTATCGTCTCAGCCTGCTCCTGCCCCACCAAACTCATCTCCACCTACTTCGATACTGTCCTAACCTCCCTAGTCCAGGAACTCCCCACATATGTTCGGGACACCACACACACCGTCCACCTCCTCCAAGACCTCCGTTTCACCGGCCCCCAACACCTCATATTCACCATGCACATCCACTGCCTCTACACCTCCCTCCGCCATGACCAGGGCCTCCAAGCCCTCCATTTCTTCCTCTCCCGACGTCCCCACCAGTACCCTTCCACTGACACCCTCATTTGTTTGGCTGAACTGGTCCTCACCCTCAACAATTTCTTCTTCCAATCCTCCCACCTCCTCTAGACAAAAGGGGTAGCCATGGGCACCTGAATGGGCCCCGGCTACGCCTGTCTCTTTGTCGGCTACATAGAACAGTCCATCTTCCGTAGTGTCATCGGCACCACTCCCAACCTCTTCCTCTGCTACACTGATGACTGCATCAGTGCCACTTTGTCCTCCTGTGAGGAGATTGAACAGTTCATCAACTTCACCAACACATTCCACCCCGACCTTGAATTCACTTGGACCATGTCTGACACCTCCCTCTGCTCCATCTATGAGGACCGACTCAACACTGACATTTTTTTTTTTTACAAACCCACCGACTCCCACAGCTACCTGGACTATTACACTTCCACCCATTCTACCTCCTGCAAAAATGCCATCCCGTATTCCCAATTCCTCCGATTCGGCCGCATCTGCTCCCAGGAGGACCAGTTCCACCACAGAACACACCAGATGGCCTCCTTCTATAAAGACCAAAATTTCCCCTCCCACGTGGTCGAAGATGCCCTCCAACGCATCTCATCCACGTCCCGCACCTCCGCCCTTGAACCCCACCCATCCAACCTCAACAAGGACAGACCCTCCTTGTCCTCACCTTCCACCCCACCAACCTCCACACAATTGCATCATCCACCAACATTTCCGTCACCTATAAATGGACCCCACCACCACAGATATATTTCCCTCCCCACCCCTATCCGTTTTCCGCTTTCCGCAAAGGCCGTTCCCTCCACAACTACCTGGTCAGGTCCACGCCCCCCAAACAAGCCACTCTCCCCTCCCGGCACATTCTCCTGCCACCGCAGGAATTGCAAAACCTGCACCCACACCTCCTCCCTCACCTCCATCCAAAGCCCCAAATGAGACTTCCACATCCATCAAAGTTTCACCTGCACTTCCACACATCATTTATTGTATCGGTTGCTTCCGATGTGGTCTCCTCTACATTGGGGAGACCGGACACCTTCTTACAGATAGTTTCAGAGAACATCTCCGGGACACCCGCACCAATCAACTCCACCGCCCCGTGGCTAACCCCACCACCACCACCTCCATCCACTCCCAGCTACCTTCTCCCCAGCCCCACTCCCCTCCCATTTATCTCTCCACCCCAAAGGCTCCCAGCCTCATTCCTAAAGAAGGGTTCCGGCCTGAAATGTCAATTTTCCTGCTCCTTGGATGCTGCCTGACCTGCTGTGTTTTTCTAGCAACACACTCTCAACTCTGATCTCCAGAATCTGCAGACCTTGCTGTTACCTGGGTTATATAGTCCATCCTCCAGTGGGTGCTGGAACCTACACCATTCTGACTCACTGAACCATGGCTGACAACTCTAACTTACAATCAGGCTGACTAGAGGAGTAAAGCATTTCATCCGCCTCCCACTGGCATAATGATAAAGATGTAGCTTCTAATTACATTCTCACTCTTGAAAAATACCAATGGGAATAAGCTACAGGTCAGTGCATGACAATGAAGAAAGAGAAAGTCTTGTATCTCAATGATAAAAATCACAAAACACCGTGTTATAGTCCAACAGGTTTACTTGGAAGCACTAGCTTTCGGATCACTGCTCCTTCATCAAGTGAAACATAAGATCGTAGGACACAGAATTTATAGCAAAAGTTTACAGTGTGATGTAACTGAAATGAGATATTGAAAGAGACCCGGATTGTTTATCAAGTCTCTCATCATTTAGAATGGATCTGTTGGTTTCAGTTCTTTCAAATGTAACTTCCAGAACTTTCTTAAAGTTACATTCTCAAGTGAACTTTAAGAGTAGGTGCCATGTTGGCCCAGATAATGCATTGAAGGTGTGAGGTGCCCTGTGTGAGACTGTGATCCAACGTTCAGATTGATTCTAATCTACAAAAGGGATTTACAGAATCTTACATGGATTCATGCAGTTTTTGAGCAAAATAAAAAGTATTGTGATGTGGGAAACGTGGCAGCCAAATTGTTCACAGCAAGTTCCCACAAACAGCAATAGGTGACAATAATCAGATTCTTGTTTTTGTGAGACAGGTTGATGGATAAACATTGACCAGTGAGAAACAGTCTCCAATAGTTTCAAGCTTCCTTAAGTGGCCCAGTGAATGTTGCTGGAAAGGACAGGGGGTGGACAAACTGAGGCTCCTCTCTGTGGTCCTCACTGTCCAGCAGCACCAGGTCATTGACAACCTCTCAGACCAAGGATCACCAAGCTGCTCAAGGCAATGAGAAAAGCAAACTTCTAGAATACACCCAGGGAATATTACTGTAGGTTAGAAAGTACGCTGCGAAAGGATAAGTTATAGCTTACATATTTTTAAATGTCTCTTCATGAAGATCTTTGGGCAGGTTCTGAACCATCTCCGGCTGTAGGTAGATGCCTGAAGTCAGTCTCAACGTCTCAATCACCAGCTCCAAACACTGAAAGGAACTGATAAACGGTAAACATTTCTTCCAGCTGGTCTCAAAGAGAGAACGGTTCCCTCCGGGCATCTGCATTAACTGGTTTTTAATATCCCCAAAGTCGAAGGTGGTAAATGCAATCTAGGTAAATGAGAGACAGAGAGATTTTTATATAGCTACCATGCCAGAGAGCCAGCACAAAACGACAAACAGATAACAGAATGAACTCCATGGATTAACCCAAAAGGCTGCATTAGATCAAGGTTAAGGTTCCATAGCATTTAGATTTTAGGGATGTTTAGATTGAAATTTGAGAGATGTTGAAATAGAGTAAATTGGGAGAAGGTATTCCTGCTGGTTGAGGAGGCTAGGTCTAGGGCCATTGTCCAAAGATTAGAGGCAGACCATGCAGGATTTGGAAAGGCAAGGACTGATTCGGGATAGTCAACATGGCTTTGTGCGTGGGAAATCATGTCTCACAAACTTGATTGAGTTTTTTGAAGAAGTAACAAAGAAGATTGATGAGGGCAGAGCAGTAGATATGATCTATATGGACTTCAGTAAGGCGTTCGACAAGGTTCCCCATGGGAGACTGATTAGCAAGGTTAGATCTCATGGAATACAGGGAGAACTAGCCATTTGGATACAGAACTGGCTCAAAGGTAGAAGACAGAGGGTGGTGGTGGAGAGTTGTTTTTAAGACTGGAGGCCTGTAACCAGTGGAGTGCCACAATGATCAGTGCTGGGCCCTCTACTTTTTGTCATTTACATAAATGATTTGGATGCGAGCATAAGAGGTACAGTTAGGAAAGTGAAGGCAGCGTTTGGTATGCTTTCCTTTATTGGTCAGAGTATTGAGTACAGGAGTTGGGAGGTCATGTTGCGGCTGTACAGGACATTGGTTAGGCCACTGTTGGAATATTGTGTGCAATTCTGGT
>NC_057730.1:19973101-20010291 GCF_004010195.1 Chiloscyllium plagiosum
TACAATAGCAGCATTTAAGAGACATTTGGATGGGTATATGAATAGGAAGGGTTTGGAGGGATATGGGCCGGGCGCTGGCAGGTGGGACTAGATTGGGTTGGGATATCTGGTCGGCATGGACGGGTTGGACCGAAGGGTTGGACCGAAGGGTCTGTTTCCATGCTGTACATCTCTATGACTCTATGACTGAAAATAGGAAAATATTTCTACACACTAATTTGCGATCTTCCCCTCAGATAAGGATGAGTGGATGTTGCAGGACAATGACTCTGCCACATTCTGGCCTCTGTCCTGAAGTTATCAGGGAGGGAAAGCTCATCACCAACCTTCCCAATCTGAAAAGTCTCCCTGTATTGCTAGGTTTCAACAAAGGGCCCTTGTGGGGAGACCTCAGCTCATCAGAGCATGATAAGGCCAGTGACCCCTCAAAGCTTAAAGATGTGTTGTTGGAAAAGCGCAGCAGGTCAGGCAGCATCAAAGGAACAGGAGAATCGACGTTTTGGGCATAAGCCCTTCTTCAGGAGGGCCTATTCCACCATTCACCCTAACCCAACCCCTCAAGCCTATTCCACCATTCAGCTGAACAGTGGCTGAATTAAGTCTCAACTCCATTCACCATCCTTTACTCCAGATATTAAAAAATAATCCTGCGATCTCACTCTTGAAAGCTTCTACTGACCCCCACCATCCACAGCCTTTTTGGGGAGAGTTTTTTTTTGTATTCAGTCACGGGATGAAGGCATCACCAGCCAGGACACCAATTATTCAAGAAAGTAAGGACTGCAGATGCTGCAGATCAGAGTCAAGAGTGTGGTGCTGGAAAAGTACAGCAGGTCAGGCAGCCTCCAAGGAGCAGGAGAATTTATGTTTCGGGCATAAGCCCTTCATCAGAATTCTCCTGTCCCTCGGCTGCAGCCTGACCTGCTACGCTTTCCTAGCACCACACTCTTGAGGCCATCAGTTATTGCCCATCCCAGAGGGTAGTTAAAAGTTAACCACATTGCTGTGGGGTCTGGAGTCACATGTAGGCCAGACCAGGTAAGGAAGGCAGTTTTCTTCACTAAAGTGCATTTGTGAACCTGAAGGGTTTTTCCCGACAATGGATTTAGGGTCATCATTGGACGATGGGGTGACATCATCAGGAGGGGGGAGTAGATTTGAATATAAGAACAACCAGCTACAATCCTAACCTCTATGCTCATGCCACTGCGGAAATACTTTGCACTGAGTAAGAAGGTTGAGGTGTCCATCTGGTGCAGATCAGTGGCCAGTTTCCTTGGCTGAAGGATGATTTGTCTGAAATAGTTGGAGAACGAATTCTGCAAGAAGAGAAAGTAACATTGAGAAAGAAATATCCCACAGAACAAAATTTAACAACAACCACATCATCGTTTCAAAATCCTTGGGAGAACAAGGGAAAGGGCAGCATGGATTTGGAGTAACTGGGGGACAGGAAAGAATGTTTTTCTGCACAGGAAGTGCTGAATGTTTTTCTGCACAGGAAGACAGTATCCAGTCAATAGCCTCGGGGTGAAGGCTAGGATCAGTGCTTTACTGATGACCTAGATATGGGGTTATAGTGTCATAGAGATGTACAGCATGGAAACAAACTCTTTGGTCCAACTTGTCCATGCTGACCAGATATCCCAACCTAATCTTGTCCCACCTGCTAGCACCTGGCCCATATCCCTCCACACCCTTCTTATTCATGTACCCATCCAGATGCCTTTTAAATGTTGCAATTGTATTAGCCTTCACCACTTCCTCTGGCAGCTCATTCCATACATGTATCACCCTCTGCGTGAAAAAGTTGCCCCTTAGGTTTCTTTTAAATCTTTCCCCTCTCACCCTAAACCTATGCCCTCTAGTTCTAGACTCCCCCATCCTAGGGAAAAGACCTTGTCTATTTATCCTATCCATGCCCTTCATGATTTTATAAACCTCCAAAAGGTCACCCCTCAGCCTCCGACGCTCCAGGGTAAACAGCCCCCGCCTGTTCAGCCTCTCCCTGTAGTTCAAATCCTCCAACCCTGGCAACATCCTTGTAAATCTTTTCTGAACCCCTTCAAGTTTCACAACATCTTTCTGATAGGAAGGAGACCAGAATTGCATGCAATATTCCAACAGTGGTCTAACCAATGATCTGCACAGCCGCAACATGACCTCCTAACTCCTGTACTCAATACTCTTGGAAGGCACAAATTCAAAATTTGATGATACTAAACTTGGAAGAATTGTGAACTGTGAGGTGGATAATGTAGACCTCAAGGTGACATGGCTGTTGGAACTAGCAGGCATGTAGAAGATTATATTTAAAGTGCAGAAGAGGGAAGTGATGCACTTTTGCTGGGGAGAATGAGAACAATTGACATAAAAGAAAAGTGCATGATGGTGTGGGAGCAGGAGGAGCTGGGGGGGATCAGTTTGCATCAATTGTTAAAAGTGGCAGGTTGAGAAAGTTCAAGAAAGTAGGTGGGATCCTAAGCTTTATAAATTAAGGCACAATGTTTTGTCCTCAGTTCTGGGCACCACACTTTAGGAAGGATACAGGAAAGATTTAAAGAATGGTCCCAGAGATGAGGGACTTCAATTATTTGAATAAGTTGGAGAAGCTACATCTGTTCAAGAGAAGATTGGAAGATTTATAAAAGGGAGAAAATCATGAAGTGTCTAGACAGGGAGATCAAGAACTGAAGGAGAATGAGACAAGGCAGGTGGCAAACATTACACAGTGTGGTCAGGATCTGTAACTTTAATCAGGCCAGGAATGTGATAGAGGCAGGTTCATTTGTGACTTTTAAGAAAGAATTTCAAAAAGGAAAATGCACCTAAATTTTTTTAAAAATGCAGGACTATGGAAAAAGATGAGTGAGTGGGACTAGTCAAATTGCTCTTGTAGAGAGCTGTCATGGACTGAGTGACTGATTGGCCAGCTTCAGTCATTTTCCAGGTCCTGTTAACTGTTTACAATCTCCACTTCCCATGCTCCATCTCACTGTGATCAAGTCTCATCCACAGACTTGGACCTAACCACCAATGTAGACCCTGCCCTCACAGCCTGAATCACCCTCAGAATCTCCACACCATCTTCCACAAGAGGGTCTGGTGTCGAAACCATGTCCAACTGTAGCCAGAACCCACCCTCATGACCCCACTCTCTGCTGTGCATGTTTGAGAGTAAGACCCATGGCATCACCACCTGACACTCCCCTCAACCCCTAATTCCTGTGATGCATCTGGGAATGTTAAACTATGTGAAAGGTGCTATGTAGATGTAAGCTGTTGTCATTTGCATAAATATAAACGTACTGACACACACACACACAAACTGTAATTATTCAAGAAAGGTATAAATCAAACCTGAAGCATATGCATACTGGACCCCTTTGAACGAAGGTATTGCAGCATGTCCGCATAATATTTAGTAACAGTATTCTCCCTGGAATCCAGAAAACACTTGGTTAAACTCGCTGTTTGATATAAATGTATCAATCAATGCTTCTCAAGTTGAATCAAGGAAATCTGTTCCCTCCTATTTGAGCCGTTTAAAACTGTCCACAGGAGGCATCATAATCTACTTTTGTTTTGTTACACCATATGAATTATTGCTCTTATTACTGTGTGGGACCATAATTTCTAGGGAAAACACTCCTTTTGGACACTCCACTCAATGGTAGATAACCCTTTATCAGTCCTCAAGTCAAATGTACCACTGCAAGATGCAGACAAAACCTTCTGCCCCGATAGTGCACTTTAAACCATATCAAGGGTTGCTGTCTGCTCCATCCTGTCACAAAGTATGGTGCTGGAAAAGCACAGCCAGTCAGACAGCATCCAAGGAGGAGAGTCAATGTTTCAAGCAAAAGGTCTTCATCAGGAACGCACAGTCCTGAATGAAGAGCTTATGCTCGAAACATCGACTCTCCTGCTCCTCGGATGCTGCCTGACCGGCTGTGCTTTTCCAGCACCACAAGGTTTGACTCTGATCTCCAGCATCTGCAGTCCTCACTTTCTCCTGCTCCATTCTGCACCGACAGGACATTAACCCACTTCTCATACCAGCCAAACTTGTGGCTTACAGCCTAGGTTCAGCACGGAGCAGTCTTGCCCCCATGTCAGAAGGGAATGTGTTGCTGGAAAAGCGCAGCAGGTCAGGCAGCATCCAGGGAACGTCGATTCTCCTGTTCCCCCGAAACGTCGATTCTCCTGTTCCTCCGAAACGTCGATTCTCCTGTTCCCTCATTCCTGAAGTAGGGCTTATGCCCGAAACGTCGATTCTCCTGTTCCCTCATTCCTGAAGAAGGGCTTATGCCCGAAACGTCGATTCTCCTGTTCCCTGGATGCTCCCTGACCTGCTGCGCTTTTCCAGCAACACATTTCCAGCTCTGATCTCCAGCATTTGCAGACCTCACTTTCTCCCCATGTCAGAAGGCCCAGGGTTTGAGTCCACTCCAGTCACTGGCTTTTGCAATCCAGGCTGACATGAGGCTGACAGCACAGCACTGAGGGTGTTTTGAGCTGTTGGAGGTGATGCCAATGCCCTATCAAGAAAAGGGTACTATTTTATTGGAGAAGCAGAGGACCCTGTATTGTTAAAACAATACCACAAGAACAGATTATCTGCTCATAATTACATTGCTACACGTGGGAACAAACTGTGCACACATTGGCTGTTGTGTCTCAGATACTATAACAAAAGAGTTAATTGGTTGTAAAGCATTTTTGGCCACCCTGAGATTGGAAATGGTGCTATAAAAATGTATGGTTATTCAATCTTTCACTTGTCTTCCAGCAAAGCAAAAGGCCTCACCTGAGGTACTCCAGTGCTTTGACAGTTCCTGAGGAAAAAAAATGAAGATGAAAGATTTAAATATGTGAACACAATGAATCATCCTGACACAGTTTTAAAGAGCTGGATTCCAATAAAAGTAGGAGAATCTCACCTTCTATGTACTTCTCATCCAACAACTTATCCTGAACAAAAAGAGACAGTTGAAAAGTGACAGTAAAGTCAGCAACAGAAAGTAAAGGAAGATAGAATTTAAATAAAATCCTGTCACTAACCAGTATTTGTCTCAATTCAGCTGGTAAATCTGTAAAAGGAACAATGAGTTAAAACAAACAAGTGGCAGAGAGATAAACAATTCCAAAATACTGTTATAAGCCTCTGGATGGATTATGAGCGATATCGGTGAGTTTGAGGCACTGAGTTATGGCTCAGTAATTTATACATTTTCCTTCTGATTCAGATGTTTGACAGTTCCAGCACAAAGCTTTAGCCTGACATTTCAGTGTAGTACTGAGTGTGTTATGCATTTGCAGTGAGCTATTAGCCAATAGCAACTGCCTGTCTTCTCAGGTGGATGCAAAACATTCTGTGACATTACATCTGAAGAAAACTAAGGGAGTTCTCTTCAATGTCCCAGTCAACATTTCTTCTTCAATCAACATCAAATTGTGCTAAGTAGCCATTATCTCATGACTGCTTCTACCAGCTTGCTGTACCAACCTGTCTGCTGCTTTGCCAGTGACTACATTTCCAAAAGTACTTCCGTTTTTGAGGAATGCTTTGAGATGTCCTGAAGCTATGGTAGGTGCAGGAGAATTACAAGCCCTTTCTAAAGAGCGAGAACAAAGTGATGCATGTTTTGCCAGTTTTGTTTAGGGTAAGATTTCTTTCCTGTTACTTGCGAGTCACTGCTCACCCATTACCCTTATCCAGAGGCATTGTTCATATGGAGAAAGGGGAATACAGAGGAAGCAGTTGGGTAAAAACGTCGGGGCGGGGGGGGGGGGGGGAGGTTTGTGGTGGGATGTTGAAGAAAATACAATTAACTCCGGATTACAATACAATGTCCACGTTTAGAAACATTTGGATGTGCACATCAGGTAACAGCAACATTCATGTCTCGGGGGAGGAACAGAAGAGGACAACTGAAGAGCACTTCCTCCCCATCGGAACTCTCCACATTTTCTGGTGGCCTCTAGAGTCATAGAGATGTACAGCATGGAAACAGACCCTTCGATCCAACCCGTCCATGCCGACCAGATATCCCAACCCAATCTAGTCCCACCTGCCTGCACCCGGCCCATATCCCTCCAAACCCTTCCTATTCATATACCCATCCAAATGTCTCTTAAATGTTACAATTGTGCCAGCCTCCACCACTTCCTCTGGCAGCTCATTCCATACATGTACCACCCTCTGCTTGAAAACGTTGCCCCTTAGGTCTCTTTTATATCTTTCCCCTCAGGTCTCTTTTATATCTTTCACCTCTCACCCAAAACCTCTGCCCTCTAGTTCTGGACTCCCTGACCCCAGAGAAAAGACTTTGTCTATTTATCCTATCCATGCCCCTCATAATTTTGTAAACCTCTGTAAGGTCACCCCTCAGCCTTCGACACTCCAGGGAAAACAGCCCCAGCCTGTTCAGCCTCTCCCTATAGCTCAAATCCTCCAACCCTGGCAACATCCTTGTAAATCTTTTCTGAACTCTTTCAAGTTTCACAACATCTTTCCGATAGGAAGACAAGAATTGCACGCAATATTTCAACAGTGGCCTAACCAATGTCCTGTCCAGCCACAATATGACTTCCCAACTCCTGTACTCAATACTCTGACCAATAAAGGAAAGCATACCAAACGCCATCTTCACTATCCTATCTACTTGAGTCTCCACTTTCAAGGAGCTATGAACCTGCACTTAGTCTCCACTTTCAAGGAGCTATGAACCTGCACTTCAAGGTCTCTTTGTTCAGCAACACTCCCTACGACCTTACCATTAAGTGCATAAATCCTGCTAAGATTTGCTTTCCCAAAATGCAGCACCTCGCATTTATCTGAATTAAACTCCATTTGCCACTTCTCAGCCCATTGGTCCATCTGGTCCAGATCCTGTTGTAATCTGAAGTAACCCTCTTCGCTGCCTCCTACACCTCCAATTTTGGTGTCATCTGCAAACTTACTTACTGTACCTCTTATGCTCGCATCCTACTTTCATCCCTGAGATTTAATGTTTCCGCTCATGTCACAATTCATCTTTTAGCCCAAAGGGCAAGTCGCTAACCTTTATCGAATAGACCAGGTGACATCTTGTGGCCATGAAATGGAGGTATTTCTAAATACATTTAGCAAGCTTTAATAAAATAGATATAAAGGAGCTGAAGTCTGTAAATAAACATTTTCAACTTTGATCTACTGCTCAACGTTAACATACGGTACAAAAAAGGTCTTTTTCAACGACATTTATAAAAGATATCTTTCCTTTCCCTACAATTTTTTTATTGACGTATCAGCGAGTTTCCTTCGGCTTTGCAATGACACCAAGTTCCAGACAATACAGCATTGGCCTCCTTTTTAAAAAATAAAGCAGCATTTATAATCCCAGCTCTTAACTCATCTCTCTAATTATCGCTTTGTAACAGTAATGACAACCAGAATTTATTTCTTCTATAGCTATCGATGTTCTAGAGAAATGCCCTTCAGCTGAAGCAGTAAATGTTTCTCCCTTAACAGATGCTGCCAGACCTGCTGAGTATTTCCAAACTTTTTATTTCAGATTTCCAGCATGCTTTTGTTGGTAGGCATTTGATTGGTTTCACTCTTGCATTTCCAATTGTATTTGAAGTATATACCCTAAGTGAAATTTTAAGGTTTGATTCCTGAAAATCTGAAGGTAACTTTTATATAAGTTATAGATAAACAATATTTTATTAGGCCAAAACGCATAGATTGACTTTCACACAAGGGCTTTAAATATATTAGAAAGGTGCAACAAGTATAATTGTACAGCTGAAAAATTAACACATTTTGTTGAAACTTTTCATCATGCACTCATCAGCAGGAATACCAACATACGGGGAGCAACGTTTCATACTGTATGAGAAGAGAATGCTGATTAGCTGGCAAGTGGACTCTGACTGGTGGAGATATTGCTATGGTGAAATGAGATGAGATGATGACTGATAGGTAACTGCTGAACTTTGTTCAAATTTAAACCAAGTACAGATACACCTCTTGTTTACATGGAGATTTAAGCAGATGAAGCAAACAACAATCAGTTTTTTAAAAAAAGTTAATTAAAATTACCTTTAAAAATAACACCCCTACTCCCACCAACACAACTGCCACCATTATTTAGCTGAATCTGAAGATTATTTAAAAGGCACCAAGCACATATTAATTTAAATTATTGATTTCTTACTTTCTCCTGGGTCTGCACCAACAGTGGACCGAGCTTGGCAAAGAGTCAGGACAACCAGCCAAATCCAGAGGCTTCCCCGCATCTTTATACAATGGCATCAAGTTCCTCCAATGTTGCTGCTACTGTGATGGACAATATCATGAGAAACATTTCGCACAGAATTATCTAATGGGAAGATTCACCATTAAAAGATCAGGAAGTCAGTATCACCCACTTGGCAAGCCCAGAAGGTTAAAGTTAATCCCAGTGGCTTCAGCAGGTGTCCCTCAGACAGTCACATGGCACAGGAGGCTATTCAGCCCATCGTAACTGTGCAGATTCTTTGTAAGTTCAAACAATTTAGTCCCATTTCACTCTTGCTATATTCCAAGCAATTTACCAATTCCTCTTACTGTGGAATCGGCTTCCACTAACTCTTCAGGCAGAGCATTTCATTATTCAATCGGTTTATTAATTCAATTAAGTTTCCCATTTTCCATTCACACCTCCTTCAGACATATTGTTTATTTCTTTGTTTATTAGGTTGATGCTTTGGACCTAGCCCACCAACAGTTTTGTCATTTAATCTTTCCTCTCTTCCATCCTATTGCAGAGATTCCCATTTGTTCTTTACTCACATTCACCGTTTCCACTTACTTAAAACCTATTACATTTTTAACTTTTGCCAGTTCAGGTGCTACCACACATGCTGATGTCATCAACATTCTTGTTTTCATGTCAGGCAATGGAAGCCTTCTTGGTTTTCACTCATTTGTAGTCTACACCATGATGATCTCACCACTGTGTCAACAGTGAGTCAGAGAAATACAGCATGTAAACAGACCCCTCAGTTCAACTCGTCCATGCCGATGAGATATTCTGAATAAATCTAGTCCCGTTTTCCAGTTCCACATCCTTCTAAACCCTTTCTATTCCTATTCCCATCCAGATGTCTTTTAAATGTTGTTATTGTACCAGCCTCACCACTTCCTCTGGCAGCTCATTCTATACACGCACCACCCAGTGTGTGAAAAGTTGCCTCTTAGGTCCCTTTTATATCTCTCCCCTCTCATCCTAAACCTCTGCCCTCTACTTTTGGATTCCTGCACCCCGGGGAAAGATCTTGACTACTTACCCTATCCATGCCCCTCATGATTTTATAAACCTCTATAAGGTCAGCCCTGAGCCTCCAATGCTCCAGGGAAAAGAGCCCCAGACTAATTCATCCTGTCCCTATAGCTCAAATCCTCCAGTGCTGGCACTATCCTTCTAAATATTTTCCACACCCTGTCAAGTTTAACAACATCCTTGCTATAACAGGGAGGCCAGAATTGCATGCAGTATTCCAAAAGTGGCCTAACCAATGTTCTGTAAGCAACAAAATGATCTCCCAACACCTATACCCAATATTCTGTCCAGTGAAGGCAATCCTATCCAACTGTGAATCCACTCTCAGGGAACAATGCACCTTCACCCCCTCCCAGGTCATTTTGTTTAGCAACACTCCCCAGGACCCTACCATTAACCATATAAGTTCTGCCCTGATTTTCCTGATCAAAATGCAACACCTCACATTAAACTAAACTCCATCAGTCCACTGGTCCATCAGATCAAGGTCCTGTTGTACTCTGAGATAATCTTCTTTCCTGTCCACTATAGCACCTATTTTGGTGTCATCTGCAAACTTACCAACCATACCTCCTATATTCACATCCAAATCACTCATAAAATAACAAAAGTTGCATTACTCAACTCACCAAACCTCCTTCATCAGCACCTTCCAAATCTGCAATCCTTATCATCTAGAAGGACCAAAGCAACAGTTGCAGGGAAACATTTCCTTCTGCTAGTTCCCCTTGAAGACATACACAATCCTGACTTGGAACTATGTCGCTGTTCCTTCACTGTCACTGGGTCAAATGCTTCAATTCCTGTGGATGTAACTGCAGCAGCTCAATGAAGCAGTTCACCATTACACAAAGGGCAATTAGGGACTGGCCTTGTCAACGACACCTGCGCACCAGAGAGTGGTGGCTGTGTGGAATGCTCTGCCCCAGAGGGCAGTGGAGGCCCACTCTCTGGATTCATTTAAGAAAGAGTTGGATAGAGCTCTCAAAGATAGTGGAATCAAGGGTTATGGAGATAAGGCAGGAACAGGATACTGATTAGGAATGATCAGCCATGATTATATTGAATGGTGGTGCAGGCTCGAAGGGCTGAATGGCCTACTCCTGCACCTATTGTCTAAAGTTTAGCTACTGAAATTATATTTTTAATACTGGACTTTAGGTAAATTGACCAAAACATTTCTGATTTTCCATGTAATTATCCCAGCATGGAATTCCTGATTGTCAAGTGTAAACCCAACCCCTAGTTCTTTTTGCCAATAATCTTAATTCAAACTATAAAACAAGCTTCAATAATTGAAACATGAATAATTAAAATTGAATGATTAAATTTATAAAATGGCAAAAATGAAATCCAGTCACTGCAAGTGTTCTCATATTATTTAGAATGCAACATTTTTTAATTTGAAATTTCAAAATATTCCACTCAAATACTGATCACAATATTTTAACAGCCGCTTCAAAAATGAGAGGGATAAGTCTGAGCTGGCATTGCAAATGGAATCAAACTGTTAACAGAGACTAAATTAAGATCAGATTTATTTTTGTGTTTGTAATGGAGTTGTGACAAGGTCTGAACCGGTCTCTCTCATTCAGAGGACACAAGACAATCAATTCACTGTTCAATCTGATACAAGATCAGGGTAAAAATTAACAAGTGGGTATGGAAAGTTTGGACACACACAATGCACTTATGGCATTTACAAGTTTTGATTTCACACCATATGTCAAAAGGAGATACAGAAATACCCCTGTAAATTTAACACATTCTCCCATTAACTTGAAATAAAAGAAATGCTAATGTAAATGAGCTGTAGGTGAAACCTACAAATTGTTCAGTTCCCAGCATCATTTTTTTTCTTTAGAAACATCCCCTGTGATGTTTCTTAGATCCATGTAAACAAGAGCAAAATAAAAATGAAGAGTGGATACCTGTGCAAACAGCCGCTGATGTCCTAAAAATGTTTCTTGTTTTCTTTTTCACTGACTGTCCCCACACTAAAGTCAGCAACCAGACACTTGTGAGGGAACAAGGGCCTTTTATCCTCATTTCAATTTGCTGACGTTAGTCTAATGTAAGATGACACCTGTTGTCTTTCAATAACTCGCATTCATATAGGTGTGTTTAAAGTTGTAAAAAATCCCAAGGCTGTTTTCAGACAAGCATTAACCCCAGTCCATGGAAAGGTATTAGGACAGGTGACCAAGAGCTGGTGAAAGAGCTATGTTATTAAAAGCATTAAAGGGTAAGACAGAAGTAAAAAGGTAGAGGGGCAGGGAGGGAATTCTTGAGCTTAGGGCTCAGGCAGCTGAAGAAAGTGTTGTTAATAGTGGCTCAAAAGAAGTTGGGTCTGGACAAGAGGTTAGTGCATAGGTTATAGAGCTGGAGGAGGTGATGGAGATGCCGATGGGTAAGGCTGTGGAAAAATTTGAACGCTAGGATGAGAATTTTAAAATTGAGGCACTGCTAAAGTGGGAGCCAGGATAAGTCAGAGGGCAAAAGGCAAGCAGGACTTAAGTGAGCTAGGACACAGGCTGAGGTTCATGGAAGGTATAATTTAGGATGTATCTAGGACCAGCATTTAAACAGTGCGTTTAAAGATAACAAAAGCAAAATAAAGTGTTTGCTTTCCAATCTACACTGAAAAGTGATTTATTCAAGGATGGACATGTTAGGACTGCAACTTCTAATAATCTTCTCTTTAATGCCTTCTCAAAATGGCAAAGCCTCATTTACATCCCCATCCAAATTCGGTGCATTCATCGCCTCACTGGATGTTTGTGTATATCAGAGGTGGAGTAAACAGGTGTCCAGCCCTAACAGGTCGAGGTGCAAATCCTGGAGGTTAACTACCCAATTTTCTGTTTTGCAACATCCCAAGAATTCATATTGCTAAATATTACCTCCTTCCTGTCACTTTAATCTATTCGTAGTACGGTGTTATTAAAGGGTCATTTGTCTTCATTCTAAGAATGAGAGTGAGTTAGTAGAACAGTATATTATTGAAGTACAGAAGAACAAAAGGGGCCAGGTCAGGAGGGCACAGTGGAATTAATCATGTGTAACAGACAGAGAGATGTATGAAGAGAGAGGAGAGGAGTGAGAGAAAGAATACGAGAGACATGTCCATAAAGTCAGAATTGAGAGTGATAGAGGGACACTTAGTAAGAGGGAAGGTAAGGGAGAGATACAAAGAGAAAAAGAGCTGAGCTTTCTCTTTGAAGTGGAAAAATTTGTGCGGAGATTTCCAGAACTTGAAACCACTCCTGGAATCCATTGGAATTTTAACCGGGGTGTCACTTTATTTGACATAGACGCCATTCAGAAGAGACACATATTCCCAAACCTTTTCGTCTTGCATCATCAGGTCAAACAGCAGACTATCAAGTTTTAAGCAATCAGTAACTTGTACTTCCAGAGAACGGTGTGGTCATTGATTGGCAAGTCAACTCTGACTGCTCCCTCTATAAATGGGACCTATAGACTCCAAGCTCTGGTCAATTCAAAACGTTTCCTTATGTACACACAGTCACTGCTAGCAAACAGTAAATTACGCACATTATGAGCTTGACGGATTATCTTAAATTGTTTTTTTGTTCATGGGATGTGGGCATCGTCAGCTATGCCAACATTTAGTACCCATCCCTAATTACCCAATGGGCAGTTAAGAATCAAACACATTGCTGGAGTCACATTTAGGCCAGACTTGGTAAGGATGACACACAACCTTCCCAAAAAGGACATTAGTAAACCAGAAGGGATTTTACGATATTCATCAGGGATTACATGGGTTGCCATTGGCTGGCTTTTTAACAAATTCAAAATTTTATCATCTACTGTGGGTGGGATTCGAACCCATGTCCCACAAACATTAATCTGCGATTCTGGATTACCAGCCCAGTGACATTACCATCGGGTGCCTCCCCCCATTACCACAATCTAACAATAGATGCTTTGCTTTGGGTTTTTGCAAGCATTGGTAGTTGAGTATTGTCTGCTCTGCTAAACACAAAGGAAGATACTGTTTGATTCAGTCAATCATTTGTCCATATTGCCCACTTACCTAGCATTGCACTACAATTGATGCATAACATTGTTCACCAGTCCGGATGGCAGAACATCATTTTGAATGGAAGGCAACATCCTGTCAGTGGAAAATACCACGTGACATAGCTTAGCAGCACTGTGAAATGGCTCCTTAACCTGTTACTCAGATTTTTGAGATACTTTCATTTTCCAGAGAAATTTAAGATAGACAGGGTACTTTTCAGAAATGAAAATTTTTGTGGGTAAATCACCACAAGTTACCTTTAATTCAGCTACTTATTAAGAAATCTCACAGACAATCAATTACTGAAACAATGATTTCAACTTTATTGCATGTAGCAACCAAAATAAGACCCCTCAAAATAAGTTAACTTTCAACTGGATGTTAGAGTAAACACAGAGAAAATGCAAATCACATGAACAAGGGAGAAGTTCCTAGATGGGGTGTTGACACTAAGTTAAGGATATTAGCTGATGGGACAAGGACTAAGTAAAATGTCGATCTGAGAGTTATGGACTAATGATTCGTGTATGGCAGGAAATGGAATAGGTCTTGTGTTAAAGATATCTGTTATGTCTGAAGATGACAAACTATTTAATGTACAAAATATTGGAGAGGTCCAAAGTTTCTATCTTATACAGTAAGGCGGTGGGAAGAGGGAGGGAGAGAAGAAGTGTGTGAGTGTGAGAGAGTGAGTGAGTGTGAGAGAGTGAGTGTGAGAGAGTGAGATTATTTGTTTATCCCTGTCCCATTTACACAACTGACAAGCCACATGCGGCTATGAGTTCAGACATAATGAAAGTTAACTTCTTTCAAGTACCACTCTAGCCAGCATTATCAGAGTTGGATAATGCAGGCAAAGCATTATCACAACAATAGCTTAACTTGCCTTGTCCTGTTATTGATTAGACACCCTCACTTGTCTATGCGCAAAGGAACAATGGAATTAATTAACATCAGGAGGAGAAAGTCTGAGAAATGGTTATATTTCATTGGCAAAAATATATGGTTCATAATGCCCTGAAAAGGGAATATTTGGATGCAATAAAAGGGATGTTTGAGAAAGGCACTCAGTTTACAAATTAAGGTTCAATATAATAGAGAATCAAAATAGATAGATTGCTTAACATGCCAGTAGCAGTGGTGGACTCTCCCTCATTATGGGCATTTAAGCGGGCATTGGATAGGCATATGGAGGATAGTGGGCTAGTGTAGGTTAGGTGGGCTTGGATCGGCGCAACATCGAGGGCTGAAGGGCCTGTACTGCGCTGTATTCTTCTATGTTCTACGTTCTATATTATAAACATCAAGGAATACTCTTAGTGGGATGGTGTGTGGGACTGGAGAAGTATTATACACACATGTTGCATGGGTTCATTTTATTACATGACTTGTTATAGTTCTGCATCTTAAAGCTGCAATGGGTGAAGCCTTATCCAACTTTCTTACAATCAGATATAATGGAAAATGATATTAGCATTTGCTCATCATATTAAAAAAATGAAGAGGAGAGACTATGATATTATAAATTTCAGAACTTTAACTGTTCATGGATCAAAAGAATCAACAAAAATAAACTGTTACACACAAAAGAAGCAATAACTCTGTCTGGAATAAACTATTAAAGGGACAAGAACAAACCTATACAGGAATTGAAAGCAATTAGCCATGTCTGGGAGAAAAAGGGAATCAAAGCTACATGAACAAAACTACTTGATAACTAGCTGCCTCACGCCACAAGGATAAATGACCAGGTTGTTGAAGAATTTAAGGAGTTAATTACAAGACAGTATATATCTTCAGACTGTTATCACAGAATGTAACAAAGAACAGAGGAGTTACTTCTGATAAAAAGGCAAGCTGCAGTTTGCAATATTTTAGATGAAACAATCTAAAGAATCATCAATAATATCACCGCATAGACCTGAAAGGTGAAAATCTGGAGAAACGAATCCAACACCAGAACCCCTTATTAGCAAAACTTTGAAGAAGGGTGGCACGGTGGTTAGCACTGCTGCCTCACATCGTCAGCGACCTGGGTTCGAATCCAGCTTCGAGTGACTGTCTGTGTGGAGTTTGCACATTCTCCCAATGTCTCTGTGGGTTTCCTCCAGGTGCTCTGGTTTCCTCCCACAGTCCAAAGATGTGCAGGTTAGGTGAATTGGCCACACTAAATTGTCCAGTGTTCAGGATGTGTAGGTTAGATGCGTTAGTCAGGGGTAAATGTAGGGGAATGGATCTGGGTGGGTTACTCTTTGGAGGGTCGGTGTGGACTTGTTGGGCCGAAGGGCCTGTTTCCGTGCTGTAGGGATTCTATGGAAGGATTGAATCCTGGACACTGCCAGAGAGATACTATTGGTTGGAAATGTCACTAAATTCCACCATTAATTGAGTAATAAATAGTTTGACTTGTGAGGCTTACTCAAAGGGTCTTATTTTGGTTGCTACATGCAATAAATGTTAAATCATTGTTTCAGTATTTAATTGTCTGTGAGATTTCTTAATAAGTAGCTGAATTAAAAGTAACTTGCAGTGATTTATGAATAACAAAGTGGTGTTTAAAGGACATTCTGACAACCACACAGTTAAGCAAGAGATGCAACAAACCAAAGGCCAGCTGGAAAGCCCGACATTACCCGTGGTAATACATTTCTGTGGGCAATATTAGGAATGCTGTACGCGACGTCTATCTTTGTTATATTAACTAATTAAGGCAAAGTTTACCCTTTTATTGGAAATATATCTCACCCTTTAATTAATATTCATGTTAATTTTAATTGGCTCGTAGGTATTAAAAAGTGACATCTCGTCCATCAGATTTCTTTCTACTGATTTCTTAGAGATTCCTTTCTTTTAAAGCCGATTGGTCTCCAAGAGGATCATAACACAACCCTTTTATATTTCTCACCAAAATAAAGTAACTTTCGCCATTTTACGGTGACCTTTCTTCAGAGTTCTAATGAAAGGTCACTGACCTGAAACCTGAACTCGGTTTCTCTCCAGAAATGCTGCTCTCCAGACATTTTTGTTTTTATTTCAGATTGCCAGCATCTGCAGTACTTTGCTTTTGTATGCCTAATACTTTTTCATGCTGATATGCATTACGATGTGCCTGTCCTGTGAGATTATTAACTTGCTTTTGTACTTTCCTGTCATCCTCAGTGTTAAGGGACAGCAGTACCAATGTGGTAATGTCAGTGGATTGGGAATTCAGAGCCAAGGCTAATGTTCTGGTGACAAGGACTTGAATCCCATCATGACAGGTGGTGAAATATGAATTAATAAAATCTCAAATTAAAAACAATAGTTTAACTGTAACTATGTATCCATTTTGTTGTAAAAATCCATCTGGTTCAGTATTGTTCTCTAGGGGCAATACATTTCAGACCAACAAATATGATTGAAATGATGGGGGGAGTGGGAGGGGGAGTTAACAGTCAAGTCAATCAGTTTAAGGGAGGTTAAGGATGTGTAATGAATGATTGTCAGCACTAGCCACATCCCATGCAAGAGTAAGTATGATTATATTTCCCATCTTAGAAACAAAAACAGAAATTGTGGGAAAGGCTCAACAGGTCCCCCAGCATCTGTGGTGAGAAATCAGAATTAGAGTTTCGGGTTGAGTGACCCTTTCTTAGAACCTCCCATTTTAGTATTTGTTCACAAATTTAGACATTTTGTTTTCTATTCTAAAATCTAAACCATTAATTATAAATTGTGAAGAACTGATCCTTATGCCAGTCTGAATATATGCCCTTCACAATAATGCGCGTAATGCTACTCTCTGCTTTCTATCTTGAAGTCAGTATTTGTCCCTGGTACCTAGTGATCCAACCTTAGTGTTAGTCTATTACGATCCTTTACATGAAACATTAGAACTTCAAAAAGGTAAGGAAAATGTATCCTCATTTTATTCTTCCATAGGCAACATGGAATAAAATATAAAGAACTAGATCAAAACAATCTACAGTTGATCATCTCTTACATCCAAAAGGCATCCTGTTTTAAAAAGTAAATAATCTACAAGATTAAAAAATTAAATTTCAGATTGTAAAATATTAAACATTTACCAGTTCTAGTCTTGAACCCAGATGGCTGCTTGTTAAATTGTAAAACCCAACATTGTAGAATATTTCACATGATTTAAATGATCTCACCTAAACTGAGACCATTATCATTCTTCACTTCCTGTGACAGGCCGCAGAAGGCATTGTACAAATGAGCCAGATTTCAAAACTCTAAAATAAAGCAGCTTCACTGAAGTAATAATATCAGGCACATTTTCAATAAATCATTTACGTCTTTATGTTTCAATTAACTTCACTGCCAGTGCTGGCTCAGTTATTATGGTTGTGTTGAGGTGCAGGAGTAGACACCCTTTTGAATGATTTTTTCAAACCAGTCTCCCCATTACTGCTTAAATGTTGCCAGTTCTACTTTGCTGGCTAGATGCCAAGAGTGGAGAATTACCACATGGATTGGATAGAAACACTATCAACATCTTTACCAACCCCTAGGGTTGCCAATTTGAGACTGGAAGTATTCCTGGTTTTCTCGCATGATTTCCAACTTTCCTAATATTAATAAACAAGGTAATCAAATAAACTGTGGAGAATAAGCACAATGCTTTTTTTAAGAAAGGAGATTTCAATGATTGTTTTCCTCCTGGATTCTGTTCATAGCAGCATTCATGAGATTAATTGTAAATATCTGCAGAGTCTCGGCCATCCCTGGAGGGCTGGGGACCCTACTTAGCCCTTCACCAAAGCATGAATCATTAAGCAGGGAGAGGGCATGGAGTGTTCTGTTCAAGGTCACAGTAGCAAGATGGAGAGGAGGATTCGAGAAGAAAAATACCTCAACAACCAAACAATTGTACGAGGAGCAGAAAAGATTTTGGCCAGAAAGGACACAGTGTGTATATATAAAAAGGCCATAGAGCGTATATCAATTGTTGTGTTGCATTCGTCGTTATGAAACATCTGGACAATGCAGCTTTAAACTAGTTTAAGAACGAAGACCACATCATCCAGTACATAGTGATCATTGTACAAGTCCCCTTCACACAGGTATGGGAGCCGGGTGAAGGATTCGATGGCAAAGCCCACCTTGTTGAACACATCATTACTAAAACTGGCCACTTGCTCTTCCCACGTTTCTCCAGTTACCTCTAGATATTCCGAAGGTCTCTCCCATTTACCACCTACAAAAGAAAACAAAATTGTCGTCGATACAGTAAATAATTGAGCCAGTCTTTTCTCAGATTACTTCCCAGCTCACTTTAGCCAATTCTGTAGATGCCAGTGATCCTCACCAAACTCCCCACTCCTCAATGGGAATCAGACAATAGGGGTTACTGGACTATTCAACATTAAGGGACACAATATCAGACATAAGGAAAGTCAGGAGTCTGATCCCTGTTTCAGGATTTTAGATATGAGGAAAATCTAGAGACACCCAAAAAACCCAGCCTGTAAAGGAGGAGTCCCGAGACTGACATGCTAGTTAAGTATGTTGGAGAAAGTTAACTGTTCTAAATGAAATGGAGTGTGGATCAGTGTCAAACCAGTTTAGTCGTTATGAAACATGTGGACAATGCAGACCCTACTTAGCGGATCAGTGTCAAACCAGTTTATGTCTGAGATAGCCACAAAGACTGAGGAACACTTAGAATGGATTCTGAGTGGAGGTAAAAACCTGGGAACTATTTAAAAGGCAGCAAGATGCTTCTTTGATGCAAACGTAGGGTCTGAGATGATATCAAGGTGGGCTGAATGGTTTTCTTCATCTACCATTAGCTTGTCATCTTGTAATAATTGGGGTCAGTTACAATTCACCACAGAAATTGCCTCCCAAGAAGGGGGGGAGGGGGGGAGGGGGGAGAGAAGAGAGAGAGAGAGAGAAAGAAAGAAAGAGAGAGAGAGAAAGAGAGAGAGAGAGAAAGAGAAAGAGAGATACATATATAAAAGGAATAACCAGATTGGTGGTTTGGGGGAAAAGAGGAACCATGCACAGACCCCATTGCTGGGAAAAGAATCAGGTGTCCTTTTTTAATCTTGGGGGCTGCATGTCCACAACTTTTTTTTAAAAAATCATTTTAAAATTGGTTTACCTCCACAGGACAGAACATTGAATGCAAGCAGTAAAGTATTAGACTTGCTTACAGCTGAAGTTGTATCATAAGGTGACAAATCTGCAAGTATAACTTAGCCACAATAACCAAACACACTCATTTCACTCAAATCTATGCATGTAGAAACCACAATCCATAGGCTCCTATACATGCACAAACATCTATAATCCATACAATCTACAGGTAGAGAACCTAAATACATTGCACTGATAACCCACACGCAAACTATAGTGAAAATCTAATACATACATAAACTTGCATAATCCATACATAGAACCTACATACATGCACTCAGTTCACCATGGGCCTCAAAAGTTAAAAATGAGTCAAACCTTAACCCCTCAGGTGCTTTTCACATGTGCCTCTTATGCAACACTTAGTCAATTATTATTGTGTAGTGTCTGCAAAAGGACACAAAATCATTCCTACACACACTCCCACACAACTTCCTCTCCCAGTGATATTGCAGCAACAGCTTCAGAAAGGAAATAATTTCTCAATCTGGAACAGGCACACACAGTTCTCCTTCAGTGCAAAGTGGTTGAACAATGGAACTTATGAGAGTTACACAGGTTTTCTTGCTTTACCTTCAAGCTTCCAACTTTTACATAGCAGGTGAGAAACTCTAACTCATTTTACTCTGCTGTTCCTATCTACCCAGCCCAATGAAGAGCTCAACAGCTGACACAATGGGCATCAGGTGAATTGCGATATTTCTTAGGTATATCACCCTTTTCATGCCTAGACAGTGAATATTATTGTAGCTAATTAATTGCTGAGAAACTGAACCCAGTTTGAGCTTGTAAAGAAACAACCTGGACTGACATTGCTGGATCTTGTCCCAGAGACGATACTCAAAGCTTTTTCATTATTTCCTCTGTTGAAATTAGCGAACCTAGCACTGACTGAGGGATGGGGGTGGAAGTGGGGTCCAAGCCTGACACAGTCCTGGGCTGTGAGATTCAAACATATTCACAGTTCACACTAATTGAATGAACGTAAAGATGACAAAAAGAATAGAGGACAACAGAGTGGGTAAACATGATTACAATTATTTGTTGGCATAAAGGGTAAACGCTAGCAAGGACTAATTGAAAAGGGGCAATAGTTTTTTTTTGCCTATGCTGTAACCTCTAACAGTTGCCCCAGAAATGTTTGATGGGACAGTGGAGCTTTACTTTGTATCTAATATGTACTGTGCTTGCCCTTGAAGCACTGCACTGTTGGAGGTGCACTCTTTCAAATGAGATACTAAATTGAGGCTCCGTCTGTCTGCTGGGGTGAATATACAGTACAAGGATCCTCACCCTCCACTCAAAAACGACCAGGCAGACCTCCTGTTGCTTAAGTTAATATGCATAAGATACTAAAATCAATAAATCAAATTAAATGGCAATTTACACCAATGCGATCCATCTGTAAACAAAATTGATGTTCATGAGCATTTGAGATATAAAAATAGACCGGAAAGACTGGGACTTTTTTCACAGAAGTGTAGGAGGTTGAAGGTGGTCTTACTGAGGTTTACATAGTCATGAGGGGCATAGATAAAGTGAACGACTAAGATCTTTTCCCCTCAGGTTGGGGTTCAAAACTAGAGGGTATTTTTTAAGGTGAGAGAAGAAAGACTTAAAGGACATGGGGCAACTTTAAAAAAAATAGAGTTAGGTTCGTGTGTGAAATGAACTGCCAGAGGAAGTTTTGGATGCGGGTACAGTTACAAATTTAACCAAATATCTTTTAAGTTCATAAATAGAAAAGGTTGGAGGGAAATGGAACAAGCACAAGCAAGTGGGACTAGTTTAGTTGGGAACATGGTTGGTGTGGACTGAACAGAAGGTTCTGTTTCCGTGCTGTATGACTGTAGGAGAACAGTAACAACACATTGTAGTAAATTTGTGGGCGGCATGGTGGCAGAGTGGTTAGCACTGCTGCCTCACAGCGCCAGAGACCTGGGTTCAATTCCCTCCTCAGGCGACTGACTGTGTGGAGTTTGCACATTCTCCCCGTGTCTGCGTGGGTTTCCTTCGGATGTTCCGGTTTCCTCCCAGTCCAAAAATGTGCAGGTTAGGTGAATTGGCCATACTAAATTGCCCGTAGTGTTAGGTGAAGGGGTAAATGTAGGGGAATGGGTGTGGGTGGGTTGCGCTTCGGGGGGTCGGTGTGGACTTGTTGGGCCGAAGGGCCTGTTTCCACATTGTAAGTAATTAAAAATCTTATGTGAAGTGCTTTGGAATATTACTGAGAAATTTTGTACAGGTTTGTTTAAATATCCCTTCCCTTACTTTTACTCAAAGATCTACTCCGCATTTTTTCATTGAGTACTGGGACTGAAGTTGTGTAAAGTTGTCGCTGTTATCAGAAACCAACCACACCTTAAGTCTTAATTGTGACTTTTATGTTATACTGAAAAATTCCAGCTCCAAAGAGATTGTGTTGTTGTGTTCTTTCAAAAAAAAACATTAAAATCTTAGATGACCAGGATAATTTTTCAAATTATCTAAAATGTATTTCTCTAGAAGTTGGCTTTTTGTGAATTGTGAGCCAGTGAGGACAAAAACATTTCACAAATAGCTTCATCATCAAAACACAAAAATGTCTATAAAAGCACCAACTAAAATTTGGAACAGAAACATTTGGGATGGATATTTTTCTCCAGGAAAAGCCACTGTGGTTTGATTGGGTTATTCTCAGAATTATTACAGTGCAGGAGGAGGCCATTCAGCCAGTTATCCCTGAGCTGGCTCTCTGAAGGAGCAGTTCAACCAATTAACTGATATTTGTTAAAAATGTATTGGATATAACTGCAGCTAAAATGAAGTAATTCTGCAGATATATGTCCTTACTTCCTCAATTGTTCAACACTGAAGTATGTTGGTGTAAAAATAGTTCAATACTAGGAATTATTTCCACTTCAGTATGATTGCATAACTTCTGCTCATGTGACATTGCCACTTGCAACAAAATATTTGGCAAAAGTCCCTCTTTTTGTTGCATTAGTGCATGTCAAATAGCACTCCCCAAGATTTTGTTCATTACGAGCTTAAATGGCAAATGTCACCTGCTATTCTGCTATGGGTGGGCATCACAGCTAAGTTCAATCCACTGACATGTGCCCACTGCTAACAGTGAGTCACTCCAACACAGATCACAATCTGTGAATTCATGTGATCCAACGCTTTAATAGACATCCTTCGATATTAATCGTGTCCTTCTATTGACCACTTGTAGTCAACTAGGGTAAAATAATTTGTCAAATTCCCCTCAAGAAAGAAGCGGCTGGCAGGGAACTTCATCCAACCTCCCCCCCTCGGTCGTCTTTGGACATCTCCCAGTCAGTTGATAGTCAGCAACAATGAGAAATAGCTGGAGGACATAATGTAAATAAGAATAAAGAATAGGCCACTCAGCCCATCAGACTACCCTAGCTTCAATCATGAGTGATCACTATTGTGGACTCTGTTCCTCAATCCTAGGACATTAAAAGGAAGTAGCTTTGGATTCACTAGTAACCTTCTAAATTCCCTAGATTCTTGAAAGCACCAGAGGATTGGAAAACTGCCATTTATAGTCACAAAACATCTTAAGCCAAAAAAGGGAAGGGGACCAAAAGAAAGAGATAACTTCCCGCCAGTGAACGTAACATCAATTGTTTGGAAAACGTTAGAGTCTATTGTAAAGCAAGTGACAGCAGAGTATTTAGAAACGCATAATAGAACTGCAAGGTGGCTCAGTGGTCAGCACCGTTGCCTCTCAGCACCAGAAACATGGGTTCAATTCCAGCCCAGGGCAACTGTCTGTGTGGAGCTTGCACCTTCTCCCTGTGTCTGTGTGGGTTTCTACCAGGTGCTCCAGTTTCCTCCGACAGTACAGGTCTGGTGGATCGGTCATGGGGAAACTGTCCATAGTGTCCAGGGATGTGCAGGCTATGTGGATTAGCTGTGGGGATCAGGTAAGGTCAGTGGGGAATACTCTTTGGAGGGTCAATGCAGACTTGATAGGCTAAGTGGCCTCTTTCCACACTGTTGGGATTTTATTCTATTAGCATGACTTCATGAAGGAGAATTCATGCCTGACAAATTCATTAGAATTCTCTGAGGGGGTATCAAGCAGGATTGATAAAAAACAGGATTTCCAAAAAGATACTTGGTAATGTGCAACATGTTAAGCTACTTAATAAAAGCCATTAGACTACAAGACATAACAGGCCCACATTTACTTCACTAATCTCTTCCTATTGACCTGTTTATAAAAATACTTACAATATGTTTTAAGACAAAAAGATGTGGCAGTGGAAGGTTACTCAGCCCATTCTTCTGCTGTGAAGGCCAACATACCATTTGTCATCTTCGCTTCCTGCTGCATCTGCATCACCATTCAAAGAGATCATGGCTGATCTAATAGTCCTCAAAAGCAGCAACAAACCTGAGGATTTGTAGCAGTTCAGATTTCAAAGGAGACCAAAAGGATTTATTAAAGGGAGGAAACAGGAGTCCAACAGAACATTCAAACTGATTGTGAGCGTTTCTATACACAAGTGAGGAGTGAAGACAAATATAGGTCTTTTGGCCAAAAACAGGGGCACAGTTGTAATGGGAATAAAGATATGACAGACCAACAACAATATATTTTGGTTCTATCTTCACAGGTGAGGATACAAATAACGTCCCAAAAATGTTGGATGTCACAGGGCCTGGTGAGAGGCAGAATCTGAAGAAAATTAGTATTAGTAGGGAAAAAGTGTTGGGCAATTGATGGGATTAAGACTGATAAATCCCAAATAGAAATAATGGGTGGTCATCTCTCAGATTTTATAGACTCTGAAACGGTTCCTATAGATTGGAGGATTGCCAACGTAACCCAATTATTTTTAAAAAAGGAAATAGAGTGAAAACAGAATTATAGACAGGATAGGCGGACATCTGTTGTAGGGAAAATACTAACATTCATTATAAAAAAATTCAGTAGAAGAAAACAGGGACAGCATTCAGCAGAATAAGCATGGATTTACACAAGGGAAATCATACTTGACAAATCTACTGGAATTTTTTGAGAATGTAACTAGTACAGTTGATAAGGAGGAGCCAGTAGATGTAGTTGAATTGGATTTTCAAAAGGCTTTTAGTAATTAGGCATAAGAAATTAACATGTAAAATTAAAGTACATGGGATTATGGGGTAGTGTACTGATATAGATTCTGAACTGGTTGGCAGAGAGTAGGAACAAACAGGTCTTTTTCTGAGTGGCACTGAGTGACTAGTGGGATCAGTATTTGGATGATGTGGTTAATATATCACAATATATTAACAATTTAAATGAGGGAACTAAACATAATATCTCCAAGTTTTCAGACAACAACTTGCAGTAAGGCGGATGCAGAAATGCTTCAGTGCGATTAGTACAAGTTGAGTAAGTGGGCAAATGCATGGAAGTGTAATGTGGATAAATATGAAGTTATTCACTTTGGTAGTAAAAACAAGGCGGCAGGTTATTTGAATGGTGGTAGATTGGAAAAGGGGGAGGTGCAATGAGACATAGGTATCCTTGTACAACTGTCCAATTATATAGAAACATGCAGATACAGCAGGAAGCGAAGACAACAAATGGTATGTTGGCCTTCACAGCAGAAGAATTCAAAAATCAGGTACAAGGATGTCTTGCTGTAATTGTACAGGATGTTGGTGAAACCAGACGTGGAGTATTGTGTGCAGTTTTGGTCTCCTTATTCGAGAAAGGATCTTCTGGCTATGGGAGGATTGCAATAAAGATTTAGCAGACCGTCTCCTGGGATAGTAAGATTGCCAAATAAAGAGAGACTAGATCAGTTAGGACTGTATTCACTGGTATTTAGAAGTATAAAAGGGACCTTGGTGTGCAAGTCCATAGATCCTGAAGATGTCAGCACAGGCAGATAGGTTGGGAAAGAGGGCATATGGGATGCTTGCCTTCATTAGCTGGGGCATATAATGTGGAAGCAGGAAAGTCTTGTTACAACTTTATTGGTGAGGCCACAGATGGAACATTGTGTGCAGTTCTGGTCACTAGACTAAAGTAGACTATGGATGAAGTGGAGGTGAATGGGATTAGTGTAGTTTGGTATTTGTTGGTTGACATAGACATAGTGGACTGAAGGGCCTGTATTTATGCCAGCTGACTGTGAAGTGTGGATCACAAAACTTATAAAGTTTCACAGGATGAGACTACTAAACACAGGAAGGATGTCCCTGATGACTGGAGAGTCACAGTTTAAAGATACAGGGTAGGCCACTTAGAATCGCAATGAGAACAAATTTCTTCAGAGTGTGGTGAGCCTGGGGAAATGCTGGCACAGAAAGTGGTTGAGGCCAAAACATTGTATGCTTTCAAAGAGCAGTTGGATATTGTTCTTAGGGCTAAAGGAATCAAAAGGTATGGGGAGAAAACAGGAACAGGGGATTGAGTTAGATAATCAGCAATTATCATATTGAAGGGCCAAATGGCCTACCCCTATTTTCTATTTTTTTTTAAACCAAGGAGATCAAGAAAAGTTTAAGTCAACGAAAATTTAGGGGAAATCATTCCACTGGTTGGAAGTCAGAATTCAAAAAGTTTGAAAGTGGAAGATAAATTTACCTCAAAAGTCCCCAGTACACCTTAGAAAATTCAATCATGGGGCACCTACTGAGACAGACATAGAATGGGGCCAGAACTTCTGAAGTGCTGCTCCTCCAACCACAGGTTAATATTCTCCCACACCTGACTGGAGGCGCACCAACTGTTGGGGAAGTACGTGGTGAGTGTGAGGGAGTAATTAGAGGAGCCCGAGCAACCTTTCCCTTGGACCAGGGCTTTTGACAGGAGTTGGACTTTTGAGAGCTATTGCCTTGGGCCAAACCAGGGAAGGGAGCGTCTGCTGAGGATGTTGCTGGAAGGATGCTGCAAGATGAGGTTGGAGGAATGAGGAGATTGCAACGGGGGTGGGCCTCCTTGAATTTTATTTTATGATGCTTGTGTGAAGTGTCAGTGAACATTCAATTAAACAGACGATATCAGTTGTTGCCTACTGCTCTTGTCCTTCAATGTGATAGAGGTGGTGTATTGAAAGGAACTATTGAAGGCACCTCAAAGCTCCTGCAGCAACAAGAGACTATATCGATGAAATGCTGCCGCTGCCACTGCACTGGTGATGGAAGCCTAATGGAGGGTAGCCAATCAACTGGGATGTTTTTTCCTGAATGATGTGAAGCTTCTTTGTTAATTACATGTTAATCAAATTAAGGTTAAGGATGTACATGGCAGGCATTGTTTGATTAATCTCAAGTTCATATAAAAAGGTGACCTCTTCCGCAACTGGTGAGTGCTTACAAAATCAAATTTCTCTAAATTGACACTGACTTTCACAATCGGATTTTTGTGACAGTGCCCCTTTAAGGAACATCACCTTTTAATGAACTAATTTGATTCCTTAACGGAGCGATCCAGAGCCCCTGCTTTAAATGCTGGTTAAATCAATTAGTTCATTCAGTTGATGTGATGTCACCAAGTTTGAAAACGTAAAGAGGTTTTGAGCAGTGGGCTCTGGAGAAGTTGGGCTGCATTATCATCCCCAAGGGTGATTTGTTTTTTTAAAAATAAGTCTCTTTTCTAATTGTGGTATGATGTGGAGGTGGACAAAGTCACATGACACCAGGTTATAGTCATACAGGATTATTTGGAATGTTGTGTGACTTCTGACCTTAAATTTTAATAGTCTCTGTTAACGTGTCGAGCTTTTGGTAATACGCCACTAAGGACTGTTCAAACCCTTCATTTATTTTAAAAAATACAAAGAGATTTGCTGTGATAGTGACATGAGTTGGGAATATGCTGGGCAGTGGGAGAGGGGGCTGGATGAAGCCACAAGCTTTGTGTCTGTGGATATCCAGCTTGTAGCCAATACCATCCAGAGCCTCAAGCTTGTGGTGCTCAGAGGGCATGACATTCATGGATTGAAGGTGGTTTACACATGTGATGGCTTCCGGTCCAAAGTGACTCCTGTTCAGACGAAACCTCACTTTGGCTTTGGGTTGCAAAACCTCCTTTTGAAACACTATGCTGAAATCTGAAAGGTCTCATGGAAATCCCCACCATCCCATTCTGATGTTTTGGAGGCTTTTCCTATTTTGGCTGCTGCTCAGAGGTGGCAATGCTATGACCTCACATTTGCTCAAACAGTTCGTAGATTTCCAGGCCACCTATATTTCCTGGGATCTTGCACAGTCCACGTACTATGTGTAAACACATTGTCGCCTCTTTCAACAATGGTAACACTATTGTGGATGACGATGTTGATTTTTGTTGGAGATAGTCATTGCCTGGCACTTGTGAAGCATGAATGTTTCTTACCACTTATCAGCCCAAGCCTGAATGAGCAAAATTACCTTTTCTCAAGTCATGTTTAACATTTAATATTGGGCATCAAGGAAAAGCACAATGAAATAATTGTTTGTATTTTCAACAGGCTTTGCTGCTAAAGACTGTACCGTAACTGTCAATCAAGAACCTTTCATTGAAGGTCACTTGACCAACAACGTGACCATCAACTGCACTTTCATTTCCAATTGTGTGGATACACCCAGTGTGCTGTGGTTCAGGATCAACAGCAACAGAACGACAAATCTGTGCTCAGGAGTCTGTTCAAGTATACCGTCTAATGGGAGGTTTATTCTGGCAGGTGCAAGTTCTGGTGGCAATGCTGCCTTGAGAATTCAGCAATTGACCCAGGCTGACAATGGCATGTATTATTGTGGTGTCTGCTTCCAGAAATCCACTTCCATCAAATCCAAGCAAATGGGAAATGGTACAATGCTGGTGCTCAAAGGTTAGTTACACAGGTTTCAAGTTTCTTAGAAAGAGATGGTATCAGTGTGTGGTACACCTGTGCAGAAAATAGTGTATAATTATTGCATGATATTTATTTTTGGAAACACTTGTGCATAAGTGAATTTGCCAAAACTATGGCAAATAGATGAGTGGGGAACACAGTGAGTGAAAGTGAAGGCAAAATGTTGACCTGGTTAGATTCAGAACAAAAAGGACACAGATTAAGGATAATGGGCAGATACTCTAATGAGCAGGACAAGACGCTGCCAGGGTTTGTACTGGGACATCAACTCTCACTTTATTTATCAATGACATGATAGAATAGTCAGCCATGTTACCAACATAGATAAATGTGGGGGTAATCCACGTTGGACTTCAAATGGATAGAATAAAGTATTTTCCAAATAGTGAAAAGCTAGAACCTGCATTTCAAGGGTTACGTTACAAGGAAACATTATACAAACTAAGTTGCATTCTCCAGTTTAGAAGGTTGACGGCTGATTTGAACGACATTCATGATATTAAAGGAAACAGAGTAGTTTGAGAATAATAATTTCCATTGGTCAGGGAGTCTGGGATTGGCTCAGTTTCCTAAACTTATCAGGAGTGAGATTGTGAAATACTTCCACATGCAAGAGGTGGTACAAGTTTGGAACTCTGTCTTCTGTTCATTGCAATTCACATGAGACCAATTGTAAATTTTAAACCTGAGCTAGATGGGTGTTTGCTAACCAAAAGGTTAGGTCCCTGATCAGCCATGATCTTATTGAATAGTAGAGAGGTTCCAGGGGTTAAAAGGCCCTCGACTGCTCATGTTCCTTGGGAAAACATACACATCACAGCCCACTACGCGGTCAGTCACAAAAAATTTATTTCAATGTGTAGTTGAGTAGTCCCATAAACTGAAGTTATATCACTGTATAAGCTAATGGTCTTCATTTGTTAAGGTTTATATGCTATGGTCTCTGTGATGGAAGTCAGTTCAAAGGCTAACTTATCATTGAGAGATGTAAATAATCTGCATATGCGTACACTTCTTTTGCAGACTATGTTAAAGGACACTCCATCAAAAAAAAAGGTTTACTTATTGAAGCACACAACAACATCTGAACAGATTATTGAGCTCTGGTCATCATTGGAACATCAATTACAAACTAACTGGGACTTCAATTAGGTTAAATGGGATTGTGCATAGTTTTGGATATCATGGTATGGAGAGGATTTACAATGGTTATTCCAGAACAAAGTTTATATCTATCAAAATAGATTGGGGTTCTTTACAATGGAAAAGGAAAGGTGAATGAGGTGACCCAATAGCAATCTTAAGTTTAGGGAGAGTTGTAGACAACAGGTTTCCATTTGTTGTACAAAGTGCAGAGTTTGGAAGAAGCCCATTCAGCTCATCATTTCCTGATCTGGACACACACCCATCCCAAGCTCCTGTGAAGCACAGGAATTTCAGGAACTATGGCAACAATGACTACAGAAGTACAACAAAATAAGTTACAATGAAAGACTAAAATAAACTCAATGATTTCTGGTTGGTATTAAATAAGCTCCAGTAAGAGATTTGTATATTTTTAATTGCAGGATCTACTGACACAGGATCAAATGAATTGCTGGAATCAACACTGTTAATCATTCTCACCCTATACACCATCTGCATTACCATTCTCCTTGTCGTGAGTTGCTGAAAGCCACTTTCAACTTCTATTTTTCTATTCAGGGTGAGGTTAAACAAGTGCAAAGGAAAAGGAACTTTGGGACAGCTGAGTGAACTTTTAAAAAAAAGTCTCATCTCGGGATGTTGAGGTCCCTGACAAGTCAATGCTAATTGCTGGTCTCTCTGTTCACGAAGAACAGTTTCTTATTTACTCCAGCAACATCCTTCATAAATTTTAAACATGTCTCTTCAATCTCCCATTAGCCCACTCTGCTCCAATCCAAACAGTCCACATAACTGAAGCCCTCATCCAGAGATAGCATCCCAAATCATCATTTGTATTCTCATTATTTCACCCTAAATTCATTCCTTTAGTACTCCATGCCTCTACTTACATTGGGGGTACAACTAAAGAAGAAACAAATTTAAATCAGATTCAGTGCTACAACAACCACTGAGGAAGGCCAAGGAGGTGGGTCCTGAACACACCCCAAACCAGAATGGAGGTCAAATCCCAAAGTGTTATCACTAATCTGATCCAAACTGCGGTTGTCCAACCAACCTCATCAACCTCCTTCGCCAAGGAGTCCCAGGTTGATGCGATAACTTGCATATTTGCTGTAAGTTATCAGGTAATGACTATGGAGAAAGATTCTTTCCATTGCGTGAGTAAGAAGGAATTGCTCCCTCCCACTTCCTATCTGCCATTAGCATGTGTTGAAAGGATTTGCAGGTTGATAAAGACAGCAAGTTTCCTCCCTCCCCTCCCCCCCCCCCCAAGGGACCAAGGGACAGCTGTGATCCAGTCAGGTCTGATGGCAATGAACAGCATCTTGATCACTTTTAATGATCCCAATTCTATATTTTTTCCCAATGTTTTTCCTTTAACTGTACTGAAATTCACCTTCTCTAGATTACTAGTCTAGCCACATAACCAATACTGCCAGAATCCATTGCTATGCTGAACAAGCTGTGTTTGATAATGGAAATTGATTAGCGCCATCTACTTGGTGTGGTTCAAATGGCAAGGACAGGATTTTCAAAATTTGTAAACTAAGGTCAACAGTGCAGCCTGCATATCTCATTCACTGCTATCTTTCTACAGCAAACCATCAGATTGATGCAAATGGGTAATTCCAATCATAACCACAGCAGAAACAGCGTATGTATACATTGTTATCTTTTTAACTTGGAAAAGCATTCTTCTTTTTAGAATGGTGTTACAAATTAACAATTTTCCTACTTATTCTGGGCAGTATTGATCCAAAGGGTTCAAAACACCAGTCAGAACCACCAGAAGGGGCAGGGATTGACTATTCTCCCTCTCTACCATGTCCAATCAGATCCTCCTCCATTAACCAAAATCTCCAAAAGTAGTTAACAACAGCAAACTGCTCATTTAGTACTCTAACAGCTGGGATCTCACTGGGCAACCACTGGCTGCTGCCTTAAAATGTAGGTCAGTGTTTTCAATTTGTTTTTCTTCCCACAAAGACTGCAGTTTAAAGGCCAGAGATTTCTCATGATGAATCCCCTCCAAACACAACGGAGAGCTGTAACTGCAGGAGAGTAATTGGGAGGTGGGGTGACAAAAATGCAAGAATTTTATTCACGATTGTCTACTGATTAAAAACTCTAAGCAAGCCACCGACCCCAAATCCAGAAACAGACTCTTGCTTTCAGAGTACAAGGTTTTAAGCCCCACTCCAAAAAACTGAACTCACAAATCTCAGCTGAAGTTCCCAGTGTAATACTGAGGGAGTGCAGCACTGCCAGGGGATCTCCTGCACATGCAACTTTTAAGTGCCATCTCTTCACCTGTACTCTCATGAATGTAAATGACGCAACTCTGAAGAATAGCAGGGATATTCACCCAGAAATCTTCAGCCACTGTATATACTTAAAGATCACCAAAATTGGATTATCTGGTCAATACCAAATTGTTGCTGTGGGAGTTTCTCTGTACAAACGGGTTGCCGTGTTTGCTAGGTTACAACAGTGGCTACAATTCAAAAAGTGCTTCATTAGTTTTAATTCATTTTGGGACATCTGAGGATTGCAAACGGCACCATCAAAACACAAGTAATCTTTTCAAGATTTGTCCCTCCAAACTTCTGTCTATTTTTTGTTGTCTGCCCACAGCCAAATGAAGAACAGAAGAGCCGAGCTTTCAAGGAGCTCGCTCAGGAATTCAACAAAAAGTACAGTAATAAAAACCAAGAGGTAGAAGTAAGTGCAGAAAAGGTGAGAGTCGGGGTATATATAGCCTTTGTTTGTGGAGGAAAACTCTGTACAGGGAGCTTATTGAATGAGAGGAAGCAGGTTTCTGCTGCACTGAGTCACTGGCGGAGACTGAACTGATTCAGAACCCATTCACATGCACAGAATTAAAATCAGGTCCACCTGAGTTTTTCAAACATCAGCTCTTAGGAGTAGTTTCGATTTCACTGCAGCCTCGTACAAATGCTGGAAAGATACACATGCTGTTAAGTATCAGAAGAGACCAGAGTTATTGGAAACTAGGACACAAAATCTCATGAGATAGGTGTTGCAAGCCTTCCCAAATGTCCTGCTAGTAACTGTAGTGATTGTAAGGAGATCAGTCAGGTGGATCTCATAGAATGAGTTCCCTGACAGGGTCTGTTAATCTGGGCCAATCAGGGCGCCCTGGCTGACCTATAAACAGGGGTGTCAGGGATTCTGTTCACCCAAGAGCAGGCTCTGAGGAAGTCGGATCAGTGTCAAACACTTTCCATGCGTAAATAAAGTGTGACTTGGTGATGTGATACCAGTCTCTAGAGTTATTTCAGTAAGGTCCCCTTGCATCTACCTATCAGTTTCATTAAACCTGCAATTGATCATTATGGGATGCATTCATGGCCTGAGGATTAGTATGTTACTACAGAGGAGCATTCTGTTTAATCCATTCACAGGGTGTAGATGTAGATGTTGCTGTCAAGGCCAGCATTTATTACCCATCCCCATTCCTGTGGGGAAGGTGATGGTGAGCTACTTTCCTGAACTGGTGCAGTCCAGATGATGTGGATACACTCAATGCTGTTCCAGGATTTGGACTCAGCAACAGTGAAGGGATAAAATATAGTTTCAAGTTGGAATGGTGTGTGGTTTGAAAGGGAACTTGCAGGTGGTGGGGTTTCCACTTGCCTGTTGCCCTTGCGTATGGTATGAGAGAGGGGCTGGAGGTTGGAAGATGTTGAAGGCAGTTTGGTGAATTGCTGCAGAGCATTTTGTAGATAGTCATATCACATGGAAACAGACCCCTCGGTCCAACTTGTCCACGTTGACCAATTTTCCAAACTGAACTAACCCCATTTGCCTGCATTTGGCCCATATCCCTCTAGATCTTTCCTATTCATGTACCTGTCCAAATTTATTTTAAATGTTGTAACCGTACCTGCGAAAGTGGTAGATGCTGGTGGTTCTAACTAACCTTTGTAGTACCTACTGGAAAAATACCTGATTTCTGCTGAACTGTATGGAAAGAATCCAGAATGTTTCATTATTCCTTCATCTTTCCATCCTGGACTCATCTTCACTGTGCTTTCTCATTACTAAATCTCACCAGCCCTCTCTCCCAACCCAAAAAGTGCTCTCCTACTTTGGTTAGATCAGAATTATAAAGAGCAGTCTCGGACTTGCATCAAAACACAAGGATCATTTTCCTGCCTACAACAAATGCTGGAGATCACAGCAGGTCAGGCAGTGTCTATCAAGAGAGAGCAAGTTAATGGTCTGAGTCTGGATGATTCTAGCATCTGCAGTCATTTACACCAGTTTTCCTGCCGAGGTCTGGTTTATCTCAAGGACAAGCGAGGAAGTTTCGACCCAGTTAAAGTCTAGTGCTACCCCAGGTTGGGCAGGGCAGGGCAGGCTGATTTAAAGCTGTTTCTAATGTGGCCACTGAAAAACAACATTAAAAATCACACAACACCGGGTTATAGTCCAACAGATTTATCTGGAAGTACTAGCTTTCGGATTTTTATCTCTCCGACCCCTCGGCTCACAAGCCTCATTCCTGACGAAGGGCTCTTGCCTGAAACGTCAATTCTGCTGCTCCTTGACTGTTGTGCTTTTCTAGCATCCCACTCTCGAATCGGATCTCCAGCGTCTGCAGTCCTCACTTTCTCCTTGTTGATTTTTAACTTTGTCCACCCCAGTGCAGCACCAACCCTTCACATTACTGCATAATAATGTACAGGTATTCCTTTTGTATTTGCAGGAAGAGGCACAACCCCATAATGACAGAATCTATCAAAATGCCTGAGGGTTCAATCACCAAGCAACTAAGATAAGAATGGAATTCTCAGGACAGTGTTAATGGCCTTTCACGTGGAAAAGAAGATAAAGGAGGCTCTCAGTTAACCAGCTTAAATCAGCAGGAAGCAATGCAAGGGTGACCTGTGTGTTAAGATTTCAATCTGTGTTTCATTCAGGCTTTTCATTCTTGGTGACCTTGTCATATCCAGACAGCATTGCTTTCCTCTTTCAGACTACTCTTTGAACTAATTAAATTCAGATCTGAATCCTGAAGTCTATCATGAAGTGCTAATTGGTGATCATGATTTGGAGACGCTGGTTTTGGACTGGGGTGGACAAAGTTAAAAATCACACAACACCAGGTTATCGTCCAACAGGTTTATTTGGAAGCACTAGCTTTTGGAGCGCTGCTCCTTCATCAGGTGGTTGTGGGTCCACCTGATGAAGCAGCAGTGCTCCGAAAACTAGTGCTTCCAAATAAAACTGTTGGACTATAACCTGGTGTTGTGTGATTTTAACTAATTGATGATATGGGTCAGATTGATCAATAGATGGAGACCAAAATATTTTGAGAAGCTGATAACCCTATAAAGAGTTTGCATTCCACAGTCGGGGGAGGGGGGGGGGGGTCCTTTGGTACAGTAGTAATGTCCCTATCCCTGGACTGGGAAGCCTCAGTCAAATCCCCATCTACTTCAGAGGTGGGTAATAACATTGCTGAAAAGGTTGACTAGAGCAAAAAAAAAAGGGAGGGCTCTTCTGGCCCAGGAGGCTCAGGTTCAAGTCCCACTTGTTCCAGATGTGTCATCACTCTGACCAGGTTGATTAGAAAATAATACCATAGTCAAACGGCATTTATTGGTTTCCAACAGAACCCAAGAGAATGCAAACTGCTTGATCAACCACTCTTCCACCACCTTAAAAACTACTCCCTTCACCAACCCAATATACAGTGGCAGCAGTGAGTAACATCCAGAAGATCCCTTACAACAACTCAGCAAGGCTTCTTCAACAGCACCTTGCAATCCTGCAAACTCTATCATCTAGAGATGTTTAAAATCATGAGGGGCATGGATAGGGTAATTAGACAAAGTCTTTTCCCTGGGTTGGGGGAGTCCAGAAATAGAGGGCACAGGTTTAAGGTGAGAGGGGAAGATTTAAACAAAGGACCTAAGGGGCAATTTCTTCATACAAAAAGTGTGCCGCAGACATGGAATGAGCTGTCACAAGGAGTGGTGGAGGATAGGACAATTACAACATTTAAACGGTGTCTGGGTGGATATATGAATAGGAAGGGTTTAGAGGGATATGGGCCAAATGCTGGCAAATGGGACTAGATTAATTTAGGACAAGGATTCTGGGTAATCCAAGATGGAGGATGGGAAACATTTCTAGCTGTAAGAGCTGCTCTTTTTTTTTGAGGTATTTTAGGTGTTGGAGGTGATTTCCTTGAATTCCAGGAACAGCAATTACTATTTTATATGCTGTTGCATTGTTTTGGAACTTTGGAAAACAAAAGTCAAAACAACAGCAGTTTTAAAAGGGAGAAGAGCAGACAAAGGAAGCACATGGTGAGGACAGTGCAGGAGAGAGAGAGAGAAAGAAAGCGAGCGAGAAAGCGAGCGAGAAAGCGAGCGAGAAAGCGAGCGAGAAAGCGAGCGAGAAAGAACCTGCACAGTTGCTACCTTTGCTGTTTGAATTCAACGACTAAGCTTGGAGGAACTATTGGGTGAAGTTCACAGCACAGAATCAGATAAGTTAATTGTTGTTTTAAGTCTGTCATAGAGAAAGGCTGCAGTAGTGAGTATAGTGGATTCTTTCTTGATTATATGTTTGTTGGAGATAAGTCTCTTGATTAAACTTAAAATATAAGCCATAGCTATTATTTTAACCTGGGGCAGTGTTTGTAGTGGAATAAGACGGTGTTATTTTCTGGGTATGTAGATTGTGAAGGAACAAAAATGGCCTTTACAGTGATATGAACTTCTTGTCAGATGTGGGAGTTTAAAGAGAGTTTAAGGGTTACTGCGGATTATATCTGCCATCAATGCTGTTGGATGCGAATCTTATCAGATCAAGTGGATTGGTTGGAGAGACAGATAGAAGCAGATGAGGAATTTGCAACAGCAACAGTATGTGATGGATGGCAGTTATAAGAAGGGAGGGGGGAAATCTCAGATACAGTGACATAGATGGGTTTACTCCAGGAAGGGTGAGAGGGGTCAGCACCTAGGGCAAGAGTCTTTTGTGGAAATGCCCATTTCAAACAGGTATGCTGTTTTGGAAAATGTGATGGGTTCTCAGGGGAACGTAGCACGAACAGCCAAGTTTCTAGTATTGAGACTGGCTCTAATGCAACGAGGGGTACGTCGGCTTCCAAGAGATCAATTGTGTTAGGGGATTCTGTAGTCTAAGGTACAAACAGACGTTTCTGTGGCCAGCAGAGAAAAAGCAGAATGGTGTGTTGTTTCCCTGGTGCCAGGATCAAGGATGTCTCAGAGAGGGTGCAGAATGTTCTCACGGGGGAGAGGGGCCATCAGGAGGTCATTGTCCACATTGGAACCAATGATATAGGATGGGAAAAGGTTCAGATTCTGAAGGGAGATTACAGAGAATTAGGCAGAATTTTAAAAAGGAGGTCCTCAAGGGTAGTAATATCTGGATTACTCCCAGTGCTACGAGCTAGTGAGGGCAGGAATAGGAGGATAGAGCAAATGAATGCATGGCTGAGGAGCTGGTGTATGAGAGAAGGATTCACATTTTTGGATCATTGGAATCTCTTTTGGGGTAGAAATGACCTGTACAAGAAGGACGGATTGCACCTAAATTGGAAGGGGACTAATATACTAGCAGGGAAATTAGATTAGATTTACAGTGTGGAAACAGGCCCTTCGGCCCAACAAGTCCACACCGAGC
>NC_057730.1:20012379-20024080 GCF_004010195.1 Chiloscyllium plagiosum
TTCCCCCACCCTCCTCTCTGACCTATCACCTTCATCCCCACCCCCATTCACCCATTGTACTCTTTGCTACGTTCCCCCACCCTCCTTTCTGACCTATCACCTCCATCACAACCCCCATTCACCTGTTGTACTCTCTGCTACTTTCTCCCCACCCCCACCCTCCTCTCACTTATCTCTCCACCCTTCAGGTTCTCTGCCTTTATTCCTGATGAAGGGCTTTTGCCCGAAACGTCGATTGTACTGCTCCTCAGTTACTGCCTGAACTGCTGTGCTCTTCCAGCACCACTAATCCAGAATCTGGTTTCCAGCATCTGCAGTCATTGTTTTTGCCCCCCTCAAAGATCAGCAAGGCGGCCTTTGTGTGGAGCCACAGAAGATGGGGGAGATGCTAAATGAGTATTTTGCATCAGTATTTACTGTGGAAAAGGATATGGAAGATATAGACTGGAGAGAAATAGATGGTGACATCTTGCAAAATGTCCAGATTACAGAGGAGGAAGTGCTGGATGTGTTGAAACGGTTCAAAGTGGATAAGTCCCCAGGACCTGATCAGGTGTACCAGAGAACTCTGTGGGAAGCTAGAGAAGTGATTGCTGGGCCTCTTACTGAGATATTTGTATCATCGATAGTCACAGGTGAGGTGCCGGAAGACTGGAGGTTGGCAAACATGGTGCCACTGTTTAAGAAGGGTGGTAAAGACAAGCCAGGGAACTATAGACCGGTGAACCTGACCTCGGTGGTGGGCAAGTTGTTGGAGGGAATCCTGAGGGACAGGATGTACATGTATTTGGAAAGGCAAAGACTGATTCAGGATAGTCGACATGCCTTTGTGCATGGGAAAATTACAAACTTGATTGAGTTTTTTGAAGGAGTAACAAAGAAGATTGATGAGGGCAGAGCAGTAGATGTGATCTATATGGACTTCAGTAAAGCGTTCAACAAGGTTCCCCATGGGAGACTGATTAGCAAGGTTAGATCTCATGGAAAACAGGGAGAACTATCCATTTCGATACCGAACTGGCTCAAAGGTAGAAGACAGAGGGTGGTGGAGGAGGGTTGTTTTTAAGACTGGAGGCCTGTGATCAGTGCAGTGCCACAAGGATCAGTGCTAGGCCCTCTACTTTTTGTCATTTACATAAATGATTTAGATGCGAGCATAACAGGTACAGTTAGTAAGTTTGCAGATGACACCAAAATTGGAGGTGTAGTGGACAGCGAAGAGGGTTACCTTAGATTACAACAGGATCTGGACCAGATGGGCCAATGGGCTGAGAAGTGGCAGATGGAGTTTAATTCAGATAAATGTGAGGTGCTGCATTTTGGGAAAGCAAATCTTAGCAGGACTTATACACTTAATGGTAAAGTCCTTGGGAGTGTTACTGAACAAAGAGCTTGGAGTGCAGGTTCATAGCTCCTTGAAAGTGGAATCACAGGTAGATAAAATAGTGAAGGTGGCATTTGGTATGCTTTCCTTTATTGGTCAGAGTGTTGAGTACAGGAGTTGGGACCTTATAGAGGTTTACAAAATTGAGGGGCATGGATAGGATAAATAGACAAAGTCTTTTTCCTGGGATCGGGGAGACCAGAACTAAAGGGCATAGGTTTAGGGTGAGAGGGGAAAGATATAAAAGAGACCTAAGGGGCAATGTTTTCACGCAGAGGGTGGTACGTGTATGGAATGAGCTGCCAGAGGATGTGGAGACTGGTACAATTGAAACATTTAAGAGGCATTTGGATGGGTATACGAATAGGAAGGATTTGGAGGGATATGGGCTGGGTGCTGGCAGGTGGGACTAGATTGGGTTGGGATATCTGGTCGGCATGGACAGGTTGGATCGAAGGGTCTGTTTCCATCTCTATGACTGTAAGAGCAGCCAAACACCACCACCTGCAAGTTATCAGTACATGCTGTCCTGATTTGGAAATATACTGCCATTTCTTCAGTTTGGGTGAAAGTCCTGGAACTATTTCCTGAACAGCACTGAGGATACACCTACACTACATGAACTACAGGAGTTCAAAAGGCAAATCACCACCACTTTTCCAAGGGCAAATAGGGATGGCAATAAATGCTGACCTTGCCAGTGATTTATTCAGCAGACAGCCATCATCAAATAGTAACTAAGGAAGTTAATCAACAGCATTGATCAGAAAATGAACATTCACTTTGGATTTCATCTCATGAAAACACAGAAGGTTGAAGTTCACATCAAACGGGATTTGAGATCACATGTAGCTCATGACAAATGTATTGGACAACCCTGTACTGAACAGCCCGATGGCAATGCTGTGAGAATGTCAGAGGCTCAATAGATTGAGCAATCTCACACCTCCAGCTGACAGAAAGGCTGTGAAAAGAAAAATAATCCACATTGAGTTTTGCACACAGACTGTTTTAATAAGATGCCATTTATCTCCAATCCAGATTTGACAGGGTTACGTTCCTGTTCAGTTTTATCTCACTGGTTTTGCAATTATAAGCAGCAGAATCTTTATGTCTGAACTAACCTAAAAGGTTGCAATGTCAAGATCTCCTTCCCACCCTAAACTTTTTTGTGGAACTTACCATTTTCCACATAGGGTTGGAAGGGCAAGACCACAGCCAGTATCAGACGGCCTTTACTCGGTTCCAGAGTGTTCCTGATGTCCTTCAGTAGAGACAAGGGCCGATCACACCGATCCAGCAAGTTTAGGCAGCTAATCATATTGTAATAAAAGCCAGTGCCCTGCCACTCATCAATCCCCAGGACTCTAAAAAGTGCAAGGGAAATACATCTTGAGTAAAACATTTCAATGTAGCATCTTCCAAACCTGTAAACTACCATTGTAAAAGACAAGAGCAGCAAGTACACAGGAATTCCACTGCCTGCAAGTTCCCCTCTGAGTCACAGTCACTCCTTTAATGTCACTGGACCAAAATCCTGGAATTCCTCCCCTATTGGCACGGTGTGCCTATAACCCAAAGGACCACAGCGGTTCAAGGCAGGGACACACTGCCACCTTCTCAAAAGACAAACAGGGAATGGCAATGAATGCTGGCCTTGGTTACTACGAAATGGCTGAGCAAGCACTGGCTTTGAGAAAGGCATCTTTACCAGAAATGGAAGGACAATGCAACCTTGGTCAATATTGTTCACATAAAAAGCAGCACCTGAATCGGTGGGTTTGGTTACACAATCTGCTCTTGAAGGAAATGCACACACAACATTTTTGTCTTAGTTACTAAAAAGGCTGGTCAGTCTGTGGTCCAGATTACAGAGTCAGGGGTTGAACAAGAAACTTTACTGAATTTCAGGATAGAAACCAGACAGTTGCTTATCAACCAATGGAAATTGGGGTCCTTAAGAACATACCAAGGAAATGGTGGACAGATGAGCTAGATAGACTGAATATCTTCTTCTGTGTCTAACTGTTACAATGTGACTATTACATTCACTTGCTTTTGATCTACTCGATAACTTGCTAAATTCTTCTTTAATTGTTTGTAATATTTTAGCCAGAAACGTGGTGATAAATCCAAGCATCAAGTTGCCTAGTAAATCATTACAACAACAGAACTTGGACTCGTATATCAGCTTTAATATGTTAACCATTAAGGCAATGCAGAGGAGTATTATGAAACAAAATTTCACACCAAGCAGCAAGGCATGTAAGGAAATATTAGGGGAGATGATCAAAAGCTCAAAGAAATACATTTTAAAGGAAGTCTTAAAAATAGAAGCGTGTGGAAGAGGTGGTGGAGGGAGGAAATTCCACAATCAGGACCCTCAAAGACCAGAATTAGTGGAACACAGTGATCTCAAATAGTTGTGGAACTGGAGATTTCAGGGATAGGGAGCAACTGAAGCTTTGGAGGGATCGAAAAACAAAGATAGGTTTAAAACTGAAGCGTTCCCTAATCAGCACCCAGCATGGGACAGCAAGCACAGAGGTACTGGGAGACTGGCAGCAGGTGTGAGCCACTGCTCAGACAGCAGGTTTTAGATGCTTTTAAATTGACAGACAGTAGAATATGGGAGGTCAGCTAGAAGTGTATTAGAATGGTCAGGTCTCGTGTAATGAAGACATGGATTGTTATCTTTACTAGTGAGGAAGCAATGACCATAAGACCATAAAATATACTAAATTAAAAATCACAACACAGGTTATAGTCCAACAGGTTTATTTGGAAGCACTAGCTTTCAGACTGCTGCTCCTTCATCAGCAAAAAGCTATAAATTCTGTGTCTTATGGTTATGGTCCTGCTCCACAACCACCTGATGAAGGAGCAGCACTCCGAAAGCTACTGCTTCCAAATAAACCTGTTGGACTATAACCTGGTGTTTTGTGATTATTAACTTTGTCCACCCCAGTCCAATACCAGCTCCTCCACATCATAAAGTACACAAGCAGAATTAAGCCATTTGGCCCATTACATCTGATCCATCATTTGATCATGGCTGATGTGTTTCTCAAACCCTTTCTCCTACTCTCTCCCCATAACGCTCAATTCCATTACTAATCAAGAATCTCTCCCTTTCTTAAATACCCTCAAATGACTTGGCCTCCACAGCCTTCTATGGCAATATGACAAATGCTAAGCTAGCATTTGTTACCCATTGCTTATTGCCCAGACAGCAATTAAAAGTCAACTATTTTCTGTGGGTCCAAAGTCATCTTTAGGTCAGATTGGGTAAGAATGGCAGCTTTCCGCTCAGGAATATTAGTGCACTGGAAGGTGTTTTAAGACAACTGACAACAGTTACACAGTCACCATTACACCGACTTTCAATTCCAGCTTTTTAAACTGAATTCAAATTTCACTACCTACTGAGGCAGAATTCAAATCCATATCCCCAGAACAGCCCTGTGGTTTTCAGGATTACCAATCCATGGACATTATTACTTTAGGACCGGCTTTCCTTAAATTCAGTTGAATGAGTTTCAAATCCTATTATAGCAGTTTGGAAATTTGACTTCAATTGGAAATTAAAAAGCTGTAATCACTAAAAGTGACCATAAAGGTGTCAGATTTTCATGACAATCTGGTCATCCTTCAGGGAAGGACACCTGCTCTTATCCAGCCCAGACCTTTTGTCCCAATTAAACATAGCTGACTGGCTCTGGCATAGTTCAGCACATTACTCAGCTATATGAAAATCATGACCAGCAAACAGGGATAGATAGTATTTTAAATATTAGCTAGCTAAACAGATGCTTCTGTAGAACTCCTGCTACGTACAAGGATGGAAGTTTTTATTTTACCTGTACTGTTTCTTTTTAAGTTGCCATTTCATGGTGGGAGATACTTCAGTCACGTAGACCTCTTCAAAATGGGGGCTGATGATTTTAGTAACCTCTCCGTCTCCAGCCCCAAGATCAAGCACTCTGGCTGCCCGCCAGTCTGGTCCCACTCTGAGCAGTTGAAGAAATTGCTCCTCAGAGAAGACAAACATCGATCCCCTCCCCAGCAGCCTGGATCAATGAAGAGAAAGAGATATAGAATGCACAGCACAGAAATAGGCCTCTCAACCCATTGGTCCAGGCCATGAGTTTCCTCCATTCTCTCTTCACCTCACACTCTGTATCCCACTATTGCCTCTCCCCTTAAAAGCATCTTGCCTATTTATCTAAACAATACTTTCTGGTAATGGGTCCTATCGTCTCACCCCATTTCTAGCTAAGGAGGTTTCTCCTGAAATCTCTATTGGATTTATTACTATGTGCTGTTTACATCTGGCACCCTCTTTTAGACTACCCACAAGCAGAAAAGCCATTATCCTGTTAAACACCCTCAGAATTCTAAAGATCAGTTCAAACCTCAGCCATCTCTTTTCTGGAGAAGTGAGCTCCAACTTGTTCAGTCTTTCCTAACAGTCTTTCATTTGAATTCTGATACTAACCTCTTGCAATGTCTCTATTTCTGTTTAGTAATCAATAAGATGTACCTGTTTGGTATGATTAGATTAGATTACATTACAGTGTGGAAACAGGCCCTTCAGCCCAACAAGTCCACACCGACCCACCGAAGCGCAACCCACCCATACATTTACCCCTTACCTAACACTATTGGTATGTGGCTGTTCACAGTGCTGAACTGACAGTCCAAAAGTCATCAATTCAAACTTCACCTTGAAGAAATTAATTTGACAACTCTAAGAGTTACTACCTACCCTGTCAGCAGCTGGTTTAATTATTGTCTTGTCACCTGACCCAGTGTCCATATAGTCTCTATCCCCCCATGATATGGTTAACTCAAAAATATTTCTTGCCCCAAGGACTTTTTTTTAAAAACCAGGTCAGTACACCCAGAGAACAAATAAATAGAAAATAAAAATTCTCAAATATACTCACAGAATCATACAGCATGGAAAACAGAACCTTCCATCCAACCAGACCATAATCCAAAACTAAACCAGTCCCCCCATGTAAAAAAATTGGCCTTCATGTATTTTTTAAATCTTTCTATTCTCACCTTAAAAATATGCGCCCCCGCACAGTCTTGAAATCCCAAACTTTAGAAAAAGACAACTGCCATTTAGCTTATCTATACCCCTCATGATTTTATAAGCCTCTATAATTATATGCTAAACCTATTGTAAAATAGAAATACAAATTAAACCACAGGTAAATCACCAGCAGAACTTTCCACAACATTGGGTCAATGCCCTCCCAGTAGGAAGTCCAAGATCACAGTGAAACAGCTGATTTGTGTTGCTGTGTTTAACTGGTCTTAGTGCCTTAGACAAAAAAAAAATTGATTCTGAAATCTCTCAGCAGATGGTACATGTATCCTGTGAAGATCAATAAAATTTCAAGGAGCATTTCTGCAGAGTGTTCTGGCAATACATGCCTGGCTAGTAACATGCATTTTTAAAGATTTTTGAGGAGGAAGAACGCATTTAGGATCTAGATCCAGAATCCAAATAGGTTGATTAGAACAGTTCCGTGCTGTACATCGCCATAACTCTATATCTGCATTTAACAATCAATTTAAGTCAATCATTCGACACAAAGGTTTGAAAAAAAATGCCTTGATCAAAATAGCAGTTCCAGGGTTTTAACACAAAGTCACTGGAGGAACTGCAGAGGTATGATACTTGGTGACCTGCTCTTGTGGAGAGTCAGGACCAACATAAGGGGTAAATAACCTCCTTCTGTGTTATTAAAAATATGATTCTATGAACAGATAATCTGGTTTTCATCATGTTAATGCTACATATGTGATTTTTGTAGACTTTAATATCATTAGTTTGGATTTTTGAATTTTGAACTAGTGACATTAATTTTCAGTACATCTGAAGGGGTCTAATGATTAACTTGTAATTTCTGTAGGCATGACAATTTCTTTTAAATCACAATATTAGAGAGACACTTCATAGAGAGTAATGAGTTCTGTTTACAGTGGGGGAAGAGAGTGCAAGCAAATGAAGTGAACAGTGTAGTGCATTAGACTTTCAAATAGAAGACACCGGATTTTTTTGTCCACAGGTGAAACATCCACAGCTTGAAAAAAAAAAATACTTTTGAGTTTCAATTTGGGGCAGTGTGTAGAAGTCTTTCAGTTGCTCCTGAGAAAGGCAGGTAATTTTAAAGAGGGTATCTCAGTATGATGAGTTTATTTTAAAAGTTCCAGACGAGAAGTGTTCAATTAAAACTCAAAGGGTTATTTGAGGCTGAGAAAGTCTAAAATCTATTGTCTGAAGGCTCCAGGAAGAGGCTATCAGATTCTCAAGAGAGGGAACCAAAGCCACTGTTAAATTATGCCATATAGATAAAAGAGAAGGAAATTCTCTCCGGTATAAAGGAGTGGTTTTTGAGATTAATGGGATTCTAGTTTATCTTATAATTCAAAATCTTCAATGTGTTACATTTTATCTTCATTATTTTTGCCTAATAAACTTGTTTTATTGTTAAACCCGAATCTGCAGTATTGTAATTTGGGTTTCAGTGAAAGATCATATTAATAAAGTGTCTATCAACTCAAGTTTCAGTTTGGAATCGGACTTGGCAACAACAACAACAACAACAACAACTGGGGTGAGTTGAGAGATAAATATTGACCAGGACTCCAAGACAGAACTCTTCTGGCTAACTTCAAAACGTACCAAAAGAGTGCCAATTGTCTGTTCTCCAGAGCAGATCAATTTTCATTAACGTTTTCAGCTTAAAAAGGACATCATGCTTTTATTTGGCTTTCACAACACTCATGATCTCTGATGGTGGGGGAGTTGGGAGACACCTCACCCTGGGATGAGAATTGCCACCAATATCAGGCAGCTTTGTAAGAAAAGTGAAAGTACAATTTAAAAAAAAATTAATCCTTTTACCCATTGATGGAGGTCTTGGACATGAACAGACCAAACACAGAGGTGACAAGGGAGTAATAAATCTGAACAAAAAGCCAGCTGGATTTCTCCGAGCACTGCCTGAGAAACGCACGTGTCCCCACGTCTAGATAACTCTGAACAAACAGTTGCTGCAGACATGTTGGCAGCAGTTCCATGTCACAGGTGTACCACTGCAAACAAAAAGACAATAACATCAGCACCCTCAATAGAAATTACTGTTCATTACACATGCTACAAACAATTGTTACAAAAATCTCCTTTTCCTTTGTTACCTCCAAAATTTGATTATTCCTATGCCTGGCTATTCTTCCATCTCACACCATCGGTAAACTTGAGCTCTTTCAATATTTTGCTGGCCATATCTTTACTTGCACCCAATCGTCAGCATTATTGTATATTCACTCTTGACTAAACAATGCTTCAACTTTAAAACTATTGGCCTGGTTTACAAATCCCTCCATTGCCTCATCTCACACACTCTACCTCTGCAAGCAACTTCAGACCTCAAACTCTGAATTCCAATTTTGGTCTCTTGCTGCACCTCCTGGATTTTAATATCTCTCTCCATCACTGGTAGTTGTGCCTTCAGCTGTCCGTACCCTAAGCTTTGGTATTTTCTCCCAAAACAACTTTCTTTCTTATATCCTTTAAGATGTTCCTTAAAATGAACCTCTCATCCTCACTTCTGGTCACTGATAAAAATATCTTATTTTGATCCAGGTCTAATCATTGGATGATTGACTACAGTAAAAGTGTAGGAAGTGGCTGAGGAGTCACTATATCCACCTCTTTGAAATCCTATTTTTGTCCTGGAATCTTGGAGAAGGACTATGTGATGACCACTGCTATGTTAGAAGCATCCTGAGAATAAGTGGCAGTCAAGAGCACAGAGTGCACGATCAATAGCATATTAGAAGTTTATTCTATTTCCATTAGATTTTTGTATTTGATTTAATGATTATCTTCTCATTTTAAGGGTGCACTAGTGTATTGACCTGTTGAAGACAGTGGGACAATCCCTAGTGCCACCAGTATAGGTGGATGGAGGAGATTGTGGTAAAGAAGTAATGTCACTGGATTAGCAATCCAGAGGCCCAGGTCAAGGCTTTGGGATATAAACTCACATCCTTCTACAGCAGTTAGTAGAATTCAAATTCAATTCTTTAAACTATACAACATAGGTCTGGGGTCCTATAGGACAATGTTTTGGGTACAGCGACTCTTCCTCTGAACTTCCTCAAAGCTCTGAAGATTGATCATCACTGGACTCGAAACATTAACTCTACTTTCTCTCCACAATTGCTGCCAGACCCGGTGAATTTCTACAGCAATTTATTTTTGTAACTGAAGTGTTGTGACAGCTATTGCACTAGCAAGAATTACAGGCAGCCATTTCTGCACCAAACTGCCACCATCCTACCTCACAGCCTGCCCTCTGCCAACACCCTAATCCGATCCCAAAGGCTGGCCCTCTGCCCCCCCCCCCCCCCCCCAACCCAGAACAGCACTGGATCATCCAAGATTGTACACAACTTTCTGGAGTGGAACGTCAAACTACAAGTATCTATCTCACAGGACTATAAAATGTGGGGAAAGTAGACCACTTAGCCTATCGAGCCTGCTTCAATCAAGGCAGATAACTACCTCTACTACTCCCATGAAACGATAATTTGACAATTGAAGAATAATAAAGGTGCATTAAGAAATGGATTGCAACAAGGTTTCAATAGCACGGCCAAATTTTTTTTCCCTCTTGGTCAAAACAGCTTCCTATTCCCAACCAAACAGATTGCTTTACCTGGGACTTGTGTTCTTCATCGCCTTGCTGCCTCATGTTGCTGAGCAACGAACGGGACAGGGGGCTCCGCAGGTATTTACTGCTCCACATTTTCCTCAGTTGCAAGAGTGCAACAAAGTAGCAGAGCAGGAGCAGCACTCGCTTCACAGCCGTTCTGGGAATTCCGGCGGGGGAGGGGGAATGGGGCAAACACCCACCCACCCCTTACCCCGTCTGGTCCCGAGAACTCCAAGGGAACCCCTCTCACAGGAGACCCGTCCCTTCCCCCTCTTTGTCGGGGCTCCCGGGTCAACAGGGGCTGCAGAGAAGCTGAACTTGCAGCAGACGCGTTCAGGATGCTCTCTCCACCTCTGCCTGCACGGACCCCATCAGAAAGGCTACATCCCAAACTCAAGCTGTATTTCTGTATCCAGCCTCAGAGACACTCATTGCCATTGACTTCCTGTGTCCCGGAGATTTCCGCTCCCGGCTGTGACTTTTCTCCCGCAAACCAGTTTGGCATTGGACAGTTTTCCGCGGCTCCGATTGGTTCGCAGTTCACTGCCCTGATTGGTGGGTCGGCGAAAGTGCTCCTGATTGGCTACTCCGGGCTTCCAGGGAGGCGCGCTGTTTGAATATGCGAGAGCTCCCAGGTCAAGAACTCAAGCTCTTAAACTGAAGACCTTGTTTTGTGAGCACGAACTATGGATGAGGGATAATGGCAGTGGTGATCATTTTTTTATATAATATATTTTTATTAAGTACAAATAGATTTTTAAATATTACAACAAATACAAAACAATGCAATTCAAAACAGTACAAAAATAGTACAAAACTAAACCCAAATTATAAAAGAAATTCCCCAACCCACCCTCCTATACGAATGTATGAACATATATAGAGAAGTATAAAATTAAGAAAAAAACCTAAACTAGCTATTTAACTAAATAAATAAATACCTAACAACAAACAAATAAATAGTAATAACTCAGCCCAGCCAAACAAAACAGTCATACATTCACAGTTCCTCCTCCCTGGATATTGGACTCATGAAACACAATCATTACGGCTATAGAAAAGCCCTTGTTAGTGTGGCAGATAAATCTGTGTCCAGGTAAATCAAAAAGGGTTGCCATGTCTTGTAAAAATTCTCAGTTTTGTGGTGTACCATATTTGCGACAAAATCCAGGGGAATATGCTCCATAACAATCTTCCGCCAACCCGATAGGCCTGGGGGGTTTTCGGATATCCAACCTAGCAAGATATTCTTCCTTGCACAGAATGTAAGAATATTGAAAAATTTTTCTTATGCGCGTCTGCGGGAAATACAATGGGTAGGCCCAAAAGGAGAGAAATAGGGTGCTTCTCCACCCCTACACCTAAAATCCTCTCCATTGCACCTGCCACAGCGCTCCAATATGTTTGAAGCCTGTCACAAGACCAAAGACAATAGGTAAGAGTGCCCATGCAGACCTTGCACTTGGGACATGCTGAAGATACCCCTGGTTTAAATTTTGATAAACGGTCTGGGGCTAAGTGGACCCTGTGGAGAATCTTCAACTGTAAAGCAAACTATTGCAAATTGATATCTTCC
>NC_057730.1:20026031-20028776 GCF_004010195.1 Chiloscyllium plagiosum
CATGACTGTATGAATCATTAAACATATTCAGCATCGGGCCTGACAGTATACTTATAAATTCCTTATAGAATTCACTGGGAAGTCCATCAGGACCGGGCGCCTTTCCACTCTGAAGCTGCCTCACAGCTTCCTGCACTTCTTGCTATGATAATGGGGCATTGAGAAAGGACTGTTGTTCGGGAGTCACACCGGGAGCTTCAGATCTCTAAAAAAGAACTCCATTTTGGCCTGCCCCTCCTCACAATTCTCAGACTGATATAACTTAGAGTAGAATCTCTGGAACGCCACATTAATCTTTTTAAAATCACATGTTAGGTTCCCAGACCCCTCCCTAATCGCTGTAATGGTTTGTGGGGCACTTTTCTTTCTGGCAAGGTATGCTAAGTATTTGCCTGGCTTGTCACCATGCTCGTATAACCTTTGCTTTGCAAAAGCCAGCTCCTTCTTTGCCGTCTGCGTGAGCACGGAATTTAGTGCAGACCGGAGTGCCATAATCCTCTGTAGTTTGACCAATGAGGGTCTGTCAAAATAGGCTTTCTCGGCTGCCTTCAACCATGCTTCAAGGAGACATTGCTGCTCACCCTTCTGCTGCTTCCTACTGGTGGAATATGAAATAACTAGCCCCCGGCATAAGCTTTGGCAGTTTCCCAGAGAACAGATGAGCTATCAACTGAGCCTTTGTAGACGTCTAGGATTGCCCGAAATTCCCTAGAGAAATACTCCACAAACTTACTGTCCATGAAAATAAAGGGGTCCAATTGGCAGTACCTCGAATCCACTGTAACATCCTTAATCTTAACCATGAGGTACACTGGAGCATGATCAGAGATGCTGAAAATGTGTTGCTGGAAAAGCGCAGCAGGTCAGGCAGCATCCAAGGAGCAGGAGAATCGACGTTTCGGGCATAAGCCCTTCTTCAGGCTTATGCCCTAAACGTCGATTCTCCTGCTCCTTGGATGCTGCCTGACCTGCTGCGCTTTTCCAGCAACACACTTTCAGCTCTGATCTCCAGCATCTGCAGACCTCACTTTCTCCTCCTTCCCATGATCAGAGATGGCAATATTACCAATCGTACAGGATGCCACCAGATCCAGGGTTACCGCAGGGGTCAGAAAAAAATCGATCCTCGTGTGACATCTATGCGGATTGGAGAAAAACATGGAATCCCTAGCTGTAGGGTGGAGACACCTTCAGATGTCCGCCAATCCTAATTCCCCACACAAACCCAATAACTGCTTAGTTTGTGCAGAGGGTATCGAGGGACCTTTAGGCAACCTGTATACTGTGGGGTCCATGAGGCAGTTAAAATCTCCCCCTATAATGATGTGCTGAGACTTGAGACTTATCAGTTTAGAAAAAGCATCTACCAAGAATTTAAGAGGATGAGTTGGGGGACAATAAACATTTAAAATACCATATTCTTCCCCATTTATCACGGCTTTAAGAAGTACAAACCTCCCGTATGTGTCCTTAACACATTCCAACAATTTAAATGAGAGATTTTTCCTAACCAATATAGCCACTCCCCTACTTCTGGTATTAAATAATGAAAAATAAACTCGGTCAAAGCCATTCTGCTGTAATTTCAGATGCTCCTTGTCTTTCAAATGTGTCTCCTGTAACAAAGCAATATCCACCTTCTCCTTTCTAAGACTCAAGAGTACCTTCTTCCTCTTAATTGGTGAGTGACTTCCCTTGATATTCCTCGTACACCATTTAAGCAAATCATTAGCCATAATCTTCTGCAATTACATTTAAATTCCAGAGAGGAGGAACCCGAACCACAAACTGCTGAGTCTTAGTGTCGCATGGTCCACCAAATATAAAAACTACATAAACTGAAACCACTACATTTAACAAACATACAAAATTATTAAAAATAAAAAACAACAAAACCAGAAAACAAACCAACATATAAAGCGCCAATAGCGCTGAGTAGGGGAACTCACCCTCTGCCCGGAGGGGGCAACTACCCGTCCCGAACTGCCCATAAATAGGCATCTAACCATCTCAAACACTTTCACTTCTCCCAGCTAGAGCCGCATCGCAAGCACAAGCTAAAAAGAATAAACACCCCCCTAGAATATCAATATGAATAAAAAAAAATTCTTTTTTAATAAAAAGGGAATAAATACCCCACCCATCCTTTGGTATGTCCTAACTTAGAAATTTAAAATGTACATCTTAACCACTGCCAGGCATAGTTTGAACCAAATTATTATCAATAGAGGAAAAAAAAGGGGGAAAAACAAAGCTCCAACCGGATTTCCTCCACTTCTTTTACAGAATGATAAACGCATACCCAAGCAACAATATTTATACACAATACAATTGTTTAAATTAGGTTAGTTTGTCCACAAAGTCTCTTGCTTTCTCCGATGTGTCAAAGAGATGCATGGATCCATCTAAGGTGATCTGAAGCACTGCCGGATATCTCAGGGACTACTGAATCCCAAGCTCCTTAAATCTTCTCTTGACACTATCATATGATTTTCGTTTCTGGATCACCGCCGCTGAAAAGTCCTGAAAAGACATGATCTTAGACCCCTCGTAAATTAGGGCCTGTGGATCCTTCCCCTGGAGTCTGGAAGCCTCCATGACTCTCTCCTTATCCCGGTAATGATGGAACCGCACCAGGAAAGGATGAGGACGTTGACCCAGACCCGACCTCCGCGCTGCGACTCGGTGAGCCCTCTCTATCTTCAATCCTCTCATGCCAGTCTCCAAGTCAAGGAATTTCGGAAG
>NC_057730.1:20028808-20031181 GCF_004010195.1 Chiloscyllium plagiosum
AAAACAAAGCTCCAACCGGATTTCCTCCACTTCTTTTACAGAATGATAAATGCATACCCAAGCAACAATATTTATACACAATACAATTGTTTAAATTAGGTTAGTTTGTCCACAAAGTCTCTTGCTTTCTCCGATGTGTCAAAGAGATGCATGAATCCATCTAAGGTGATCTGAAGCACTGCCGGATATCTCAGGGAGTACTGAATCCCAAGCTCCTTCAATCTTCTCTTGACACTATCATATGATTTTCGTTTCTGGATCACCGCCGCTGAAAAGTCCTGAAAAAACATGATCTTAGACCCCTCATAAATTAGGGCCTGTGGATCCTTCCCCTGGAGTCTGGAAGCCTCCATGACTCTCTCCTTATCCCGGTAATGATGGAACCGCACCAGGAAAGGATGAGGGCATTGACCCAGACCCGACCTCCCCGCTGCGACTCGGTGAGCCCTCACTATCTTCAATCCTCTCATGCCAGACTACAAGTCAAGAAATTTCGGAAGCCAATCTTCAACAAATTCCGCAGGCTGCTCACTGTCATTACCTTCAGGCAGACTGACGATCCGATTGTTTTTTCTCCTGCCCGTTTTCAAGATCATCCACTTGGTCACGCAAATTACAAACCTGTGTCTTCAGGGCTTGGATCTCTTCTTTGAATGAACTGGCATCAGCTTCCACCACTGTGACCCTGTGCTCCACCTCATCCGTCCTCTTCTGCAGCATGAGAGAGACAGGAGCCAATTTCTCTTCAATCTTTTTCCCCAACATCTCGCGAGATTTTGAGAGCTGGTTCACCAGGTCCTGGAAAGTAATTGGCTCCAAGGCTGCTGCAGGCTGAGCTGCAGACCCGGCCTCGGATGCTCCTCCTCCCTTTTTAGGCATTTCTGGACAGCTGATAATACAGGTAAGTCCATTTTTAAATGTTTCTTGGGGCTCCACAATCTTTCCAATGCCCCAAGAAATCCTGATGACCTGGATTGGGCGGGTTGGGTCCTGCTGCGATGCAAAGCTCTGCAGTGTGATCTTCTCAGATCGCCGCCATCTTAGATCCCCGTGGTGATCATTTTTAAATGTTAAAAATCACACAACACCAGCTTATAGTCCAACAGATTTATTTGGAAATATAAGCTTTTGGAGCTTCGTCAGGTAGCTAGCCTGTTGCACTATAATCTGGTGTTGTGATTGTTAACTTTGTCCACCCCAATCCAACATAATTATAAAATGTCACCACACAAATCTTGCTGAGGTATCTGTATCATCATCAATAGTCACAGGTGAGGTGCCAGAAGATTGGAGGTTGGCTAATGTGGTGCCACTGTTTAAGAATAGACAATAGGTGCAGGAGTAGGCCATTCAGCCCTTCGAGCCTGCACCACCATTCAACATGATCATGGCTGATCATTCCTAATCAGTATCCTGTTCCTGCCTTATCTCCATAACCCTTGATTCCACTATCTTTGAGAGCTCTATCCAACTCTTTCTTAAATGAATCCAGAGACTGGGCCTCCACTGCCCTCTGGGGCAGAGCATTCCACAAAGCCACCACTCTCTGGGTGAAGAAGTTTCTCCTCATCTCTGTCCTAAATTGTCTACCCCGTATTTTTAAGCTGTGTCCTCTGGGTCAGCACTCACCCATCAGCGGAAACATGTTTCCTGCTGCCAGCGTGTCCAATCCTTTCATACTCCTCAATCAGATCCCCTCTCAGTCTTCTAAACTCAAGGGTATACAAGCCCAGTCGCTTCAGTCTTTCAGCGTAAGGTAATCCCGCCATTTCAGGAATTGACCTCGTGAACCTACGCTGCACTCCCTCAATAGCCAGAATGTCTTTCCTCAGATAAGGGTGGTAAGGACAAGCCAGAGAACTATAGACTGGTGAGCCTGACCTCGGTGGTGGGCAAGTTGTTAGAGGGAATCCTGAGGGACAGGATGTACATGTACTTGGAAAGGCAAAGACTGATTAGGGATAGTCAATATGGCCTTGTGCATGGGAAATCATGTCTCACAAACTTGATTGAGTTTTTTGAGGAAGTAACAAAGAGGATTTATGAGTGCAGTGCGGTAGATGTGATCTATATGGACTTCAGTAAGGCGTTCGACAAGGTTCCCCCTGGAAGACTGATTAGCAAGGTTGGATCTCATGGAATACAGGGAAAACTAGCCCTTTGGATACAGAACTGGCTCAAAGGTAGAAGACAGAGGGTGGGTGGTGGAGGGTTGTATTTCAGACTGGAGGACTGTAACCAGTGGAGTGCCACAAGGATCGGTGCTGGGTCTACTTTTTGTCATTTACATAAATGATTTGGATGCGAGCATAAGAGGTACAGTTAGTAAGTTTGCAAATGATACCAAAATTGGAGGTGTAGTGGACAGCAAAG
>NC_057730.1:20031203-20124799 GCF_004010195.1 Chiloscyllium plagiosum
TAAGGTCCTAGGGAGTGTTGCTGAACAAAGAGACCTTGGAGTGCAGGTTCATAGCTCCTTGAAAGTGGAGTCGCAGGTAGATAGAATAATGAAGGTGGCGTTACTTTATTGGTCAGATTATTGAGTACAGGAGTTGGGAGATCATGTTGCAACTGCACAGGACATTGGTTAGGTCACCGTTGGAATATTGCATGCAATCTGGTCTCATTCCTATCGGAAAGATGTTGTGAAACTTGAAAGGGCTCAGAAAAGATTTACAATGTTGCCAGGGTTGGAGGATTTGAGCTTTCGGGAGAGGCTGAACAGGCTGGGGCTGTTTTCCCTGGAGCGTCAGAGGTTGAGGGGTGATCTTATAGAGGCTTACAAAATTATGAGGGGCATGGATAGGGTAAATAGGCAAAGTCTTTTCCCTGGAGTTAGGGAGTCCAGAACTAGAGGGCATAGGTTTTGGGTGAGAGGGGAAAGATATAAAAGAGACCTTTTTCACACAGATGGTGGTATGTGTACAGAATGAGCTACCAGAGGATGTGGTGGAGGCTGGTACAATTGCAACATTTAAAAGGCATTTGGATTGGTATGAATAGGAAGGGTTTGGAGGGAAATGGGCCAAGTGCTGGCAGGTGGGACTAGATTGGGTTGGGATATCTGGTCGGCATGGACGGGTTGGATCGAAGGGTCTGTTTCCATGCTGTACATCTCTATGACTCTAAATTCATTCTGATGGGTTTTGGTTAGTAGTGTGAAGAGTGGGAAAGGAGAGAGAGAGAGAGAAAAACTAGCAGCTCGGTATTGGCTCTCTAAACATTTTGATGTTTGTGTCTGTCAGGAGCATAGAGAAACTCAAATATAGACAGACCATAATCCTTTTCCTTTTGTAAGGTAACTTAAAAATCAAAATGCTAAACTGTATCAGTGGATTTTGCAAATTCAATCTTAAAATCTTTCTAGGAAAGATATTAGGCCTGATTTTCCAAGGATGGGAATCTCAGTCAGAATTTTCCCCATTAAGTAAGAGCTACACATTTCTGGCAGTAGATTTCAATCATGGCTCCTTCAGAAATGTTGAATATACCTTAAACCCAAACGATAAGGAAGAATAATTGGGGTAACAACCCACACCCCCTTTTCATAGGTGAGAGGATTCAAGGTAATCCAAAATGGAGGACAGGACAAAAGTTGTGGCTGAAGCTGCTCTTTTTTTAAAAGAGATATTTTCAGTATTGGAGCTGATTTCTCGAATTCTAGAGTAAGTGATTACTGTTTTATAAGCTGTTGCATTGTTTTGGAATTTTTGGATAAAAAAGGTCAAAACAATGGCACTTTAAGGAGGGGATCATGGATAGGGTAAATAGACAAGGTCTATTCACCAAGGTCGGAAAGTCCAAAATTAAAGGGCATACGTTTAAGGTGAGAGGGGAAAGATTTGCAAGGGACCCAAGGGGCAACTTGTTCACACAGAGGGTGGTACATGTATGGAATGAGCTGCCAGAGGAAGTGGTGGAGACTGGTACAATTACAACATTTAAAAAGGCATCTGGATAGATATATGAATGGGAAGGGTTGAGAGCGATCTGGGTCAAGTACTGGCAAATTATATTAAATTTATTTAGAATATCTGGTCGGCATGGACGAGTTGGACCGAGGGTCGGTATCTGTGTTGTATTCTGATTTTAAATATCCAACATCGGACAGCCAATTTGATAGCTCCTGTAAAAGAATAAGTTTGAAAGGGGCTCTAGTCTTGCACCTACCTCTCAACCATAAGGCTTGGATTCAAATCCTATTTGTTCCAAAATGTCTAATTACAACTGTGAATATGTGGATTAGAAAATATCTGAGAGGTTAGAGTGCCCGGTAAGTAATAGTGGGCAGGGGAGGGAGGTGTTGACTGTTACAGGGAAGAGGGTGGGTGTTAATTCCAGTGGTGAGAGGGTGTTGGGTCCAGATTAAGGGGAGGGGAGTCACACTACTGGGAAGAGGTAATGGTATCAGATTCTACAGGTTGTCAGCCCCAGTGGTATGCTGGAACTGGATGTCAACTCAGTGTTTGGGGGGCCATAAGGGACTTGGGAGAGGTATAGTGGAGAACATTTGATGTGAGTTAGGGGTCAGTTTAACAGTTACCTAGACGTTACGCCAGGTTTTATTTAATTGTCTAACATTTCGTGAGTAACTATTAATTGCAGGAAAACCATTTTAATTCTGATTTAAAATGGATATTTTCAGAGAATTCCAGCCAAGAGAGATCTTCAATTCTGCTGACAATTACCAGAGCCTGCTATATCGGAACTCCGCAGGGTTGCAACAAGTAACTTCTAGCTACAATGCAGAAACAACTTTCTAAACATTGAAAAATGCAAGCAAAGAGCACGGTTGATGCACATTGCCATAGTTCAGAGATTAAGAATGAAGAGAGAAACGCTGTAAATGTTGTATAGGAAGCAAATTTGATTGTTAAAACTGCTTTTATGGTTTATATGTTCTCCTGTCTACATTATGATGAAAAACATGATACAGTGTTTAATAGTGGAGGCATAGTGAGAATACATTTTTATTTAAAGACCATAGTAAACTAGAATATAGAACTATTTGGACATTATTAGTAAAAGGATTTCTTAAAACTGATCAACAATAATTTAGGTTACAAATCACTTGAAAAAAACTGAAAGTCAAGTAACTTTGGAAAGGAGACAAAAAAATTCTTTAAGAGATACGAGATCAGCTTTATTGTTTTATTTGCTGAAAAGTTTTGTTAAGACATGGTACCTAACAACATTCTTCTGGAGTTTTTTTCCAGTTGATATCTAGTTGCATCAGTAGAAAAGACCTCTAGAACTTGCAGTAAACAAGATTCACTCCTGAAAAATAAGAAATCTTAAAGCAGGACTATCTGAAAGTATCTCTGAGTGAAGTATTTCTGGTAACCTGAGAAAGTTCTGAATGTTAGTCTCTGACTACTTCAGCCTTGAAAGCTGAGCTGTTACTTGCATTCAAAGATCCAAGTTTAGCTGACATTTCATCTAAATTGAAATGGTATGAAAGATCACCCATTGATTTTATGACTGTTAGCATTTTGATCTCACTAATAGTAAACTCAGAACCAAGTTATTCGTTATGTTTCAAGTTTACACCCTTGACCCCTGTAGGTTTCTCCCCCACCCCTCCACTATTTATTTAAAAATATATCATTTTTGCAACAGTATGAAATGAAATTAAAGATTGTAGTCCATATATTACAAACCCAATGACTGAAAACCCTGAAGCAAGAATCATACTGAAGACCAATGATCCAGCTGCCCACTATCAAGAAGAACTAGAGCAACAGATACCAGGAAAACTAAATTTCTCTCCAAGTTACTCAAGCGAGAACTCCGAGAACTATATCATTCTTGGATGGAGGTTTGCTCACTGAGCTGGAAGGTTTGTTTTCAGATGTTTTGTCACTATACTGGGTAACATCATCAGTGAGCCTCTGGTGAAGCACTAGTGGTATAGCCTGCTTTTTATTTGTGTGTTTAGGTTTCCTTGGGTTGGTGATGTCATTTCCTGATCTTTTTCTCAGGGGGTAGTAAATGCAATTCAAGTCAATGTGTTTGTTGATAGAATTCTGGTTGGAATGCCATGCTTCTAGGGTGAAGCACTAGTGGTATAGCCTGCTTTTTATTTGTGTGTTTAGGTTTCCTTGGGTTGGTGATGTCATTTCCTGATCTTTTTCCTCAGGGGGTAGTAAATGCAATTCAAGTCAATGTGTTTGTTGATAGAGTTCTGGTTGGAATGCCATGCTTCTAGGAATTCTTGTGCATGTCTCTGTTTGGCTTGCCCCAGGATGGATGTGTTGTCCCAGTCAAAGTGGTATCCTTCCTCAGCTGAATGAGAAGATACTAGAGAGAGTGGGTCATTTACAAAATGCTTTGCAAGAATTGTAACAAACACTACATTGGACAAACAGGCAGAAAACTAGCCAACAGGATACATGATCAACTAGCCACAAAAAGACATGACCCACTCTCACTAGTATCTTTACAGTCAGATGAGGAAGGACACCACTTTGGCTGGGTCAACACATCCATAATAGGTCAAGCCAAACAGAGACACGCACAAGAATACCTAGAAGCATGGCATTCCAACTGGAACTCTAGCACCAAACTCATCGACTTGGATCCCATTTACCACCCCTGAGAAAAATAACAGGACATGACATCACCCCCACAAGAAATAACATCACTAACCCAAGGAAACCGAAACACAAATAAAAAGGTGGGCCATACCACCAGTGCTTCAGCAGAGGCTCACTAATACTACCTAATATGGTGACGAAACATCTGAAAGCAAACCTTCCAGCTCAGCGAGCAAACTTACATCCAGAACCTCAACTTGAGCTGCAGATCTTCTCAAAACTCGCTAATTATATCATTCTTTCATGGTCATTGGATCAAACTCTTGGAACACCTCTAAAAGCACTGTGGATGTACCCATGTCAAATGGACTGCAGTGGTTTAAGGGAGTTTACCTCCACCTTTAAATGCTGATCCAGCCAGCAAAGTCCACATCCCTGAATGAATACATGTTAATTTCATATTTCAGATTTTGCTACCTACAAGGTCATACAGCACTGAAACAGACCCTTCGGTCCAACCATCCACGACAGGCATAGTCCCAAACTAAAACAATGCCTATGTCCCTTCAAACCCTTCTTATTCATGTATCCAAACATCTTTTAAACATTGTAATTGTACCCACATCCATCATTTCCTCAGGAAGCTAATTCCACACACAAACCAACTGGTGTCAAACAAATTGTTCCTCATGTCTTTTTAAAAATCTCTCTCCCCAACTACGATTAATTCTATCTATATCTCTAAACTTCTATCAGATTGCCTCTCAACCTCCTATGCTCCAATGAAAAGTGTTCCAACCTATCCAGCCTAACTCAAACCTTCCATACCAGGCAACATTCTGGTAAATCTCTTCTGAACCCTCTCCAGCTTAATAATATCCTCCCTATAACTAGGTGAGCAGAACTGGACACAGTATTCCAGAAGAGACATCATCAATGTCCTGTATATGATGTCTCAACTCCTCCACTCAAAAGGACTGAGCAATGAAGGCAAGTGTGTGAAACACTTTTTAAATCACCCAGTCTATATGTGATGCAAACTTCAAAGAATTACATACCTGCATCCCCCCTAGGTCCCTGTTCTACAACACTTCCCAAAGCACTATCATTTATTGTATAAGCGATACCCTTGTTCGTTGTACCAAAATGCAATACCTCACATTTATCCATCTGCCATTTTTCAACCATTGACCCATTGGATCAAGATCCTTTTGTAATCTTAGAAAACCTTCTTCACTGTCTACTATGCCACCAATTTTTGTGTTATCTGTAAACATACTAACCAGGCCTTCTATATTCTCATCCAAATCATTAGTATAAAGGATAAACAAAAGTGGACCAGGACCAATCCCTATGGAATACTGCTGGTGACAGTCCTCCAGTCCAAAAAGCAACCTTCACCACTCCGGTCTTCTGCCACTAAGCCAATTATGTATCTAATTGGTAAGCTCACCCTGAATCCTATAACACCTAACTTTACTAATCTACCATGCAGAACCTGGTCTTTCCCACATTTCATGACTACACCTCAAAAAGTACTTCAAAATGAAGTAAAGCACATTCCTAAGACCTCAAAAGGTACTACAGAAATTTGATTTCCTTCTTCCTAAAACATAGGCACTCTAAGAAATGGAGATTCATTCTGCAATTTTATACTTGCAGCACTGAGGGGGGAAAAAAAACCCACTTCTGTTACACTTTATTTTGACCTGAATATTTCTACGTAAATTACTGGTGTAAATTACTGGTGCAGTAGTCAGTGTCGTTCGTCATTGTCCACCTTGAGTCAATAAGGAGCTAGAATCTTATTACATCTTCCAGCCATCCTTTTTGCCTTTATCCTCAATTACACATGAATAATTTGGAGTGTGTGGAAATAGTGACTTTAATTCTCTTTCACTGAAAGCAAGCATTTAATTGTGGTGAATTAAGCAACGTCCTGGCTCATATCATCTAACTCACTAGTTACCTACAATTGAACATGGAATATCACAAGGTTAGAATCCCTCAGTTGCTAGTTATAAGTAACATTACGATTTTCTCCAATCTTTTCAACACATAAATCTGTTGCCTTAAATAAAATAACCAACATGGACCACATGAGGTGAAGGAAACAGTTTAATCAGTACATCAAACTAACATGGTTCAGCAAAACACTGCTGCTCACCCAGACATGTATCTACTTTAACTCATTGTTAATAGCATCAAACTCACTTTCAAGGCACAAAGGTATAACTGGAGTGATTATTAACCTGGACATTCTAACTGAGGTCTAAAATGAAAGGACAACTTATTCTTTCTCAGCTGTATTTCTTTTACTCCAACAGTCCTTTCTACAAACAATTCTTGTTCATTTTACAGCTTTACAAAATAAGTTTTTTTAAAAATATATATCCTATAGAATGTAATTTTAGCAGAAAATTTGATATCTGAAAGACTGAGAATCCCTCAAAGATTGTATCCTTCACACATTAGGAGTAGTGTTTACATAGAAGTAGACATTTGGCACAGCATAGGATCCAATATATCAAGCCTGAATTTAGGAAGCTCCAGCAAAATGGATTGTAGAAAAAGCAGCTTTTCGAATCCAAATAAGTGGAGATGGTCTGGGTCAGAATCATATCAAGGCAGAGTTTGTACATAAGATCTTATAGAGCACATGGAATAATATGTCTGCTGTCTCACTTTCTTAAGTTCATGAAGCCCTCCCAATTCAGAGGTCAAGTTCTTTATGTGGTCACTTCCAATTTGTTATACTCAGTGGGAGTACCAATAAAAACATCATACACTAAAACCATATTCATCAATACATGATACTTTCTATTTCCTTGGATAAGCCAAGATCAACGACATTCAAGAAGCACACCACCAAAGTTTAGTTGCTCTAGACAGAATTATTATCTGATCAGCTGGTAGTGACAGCAGTGTGTAGTGTACTATCCACAAGATACACTACAGAAAATTACCATGGCTTCAACAGAACTTTTCAAACTAACCACCCATACCATGGAGAACAAGGGCAGCAAACACATGAGAACACAATTATATCTAAGTTCAGCTCTCTGATTTGGACATATCACCATTCCTTCATTGTCACTAGGAAAATGCCTGGATTTTCCTTCCTAACACTATGGGTGTATCTACACCACACTGACCGCAGAATTTAGGAACATAGCCAACCACCAACTTCAAGAACAATGCAAGATAGGGAAGTAAATTTTTTTTTGTCAGGAACATGTATATCCCATAAATGAATTAAAAACATCCCACCACCTCTCTGAATAACAGTAGCATCTAACAGTATCATTCCCAGCATGAAAGATTGTCTCAAAGCTTTTAAAATCTCATTTATCTCACTATGGTCCCTCACACTGGAGTGCTGGTCTTCAGGATTCTACATATTTTGCAAAGTCAGTGTGACTATCCCGGATGGAATACGGGGTCCATGCAAGAATCTGCAGAAAAGCAATGCACATTGGAGTCAGGCAGACCAGGTAAAACATGGCCCCATGCAGATCCTGCAGAACACTGTGAAGGAAAACAACAAAGTTCAGTATTTAATGCACATGAATAGCTTACATTTATACAGTGCATTTAACATACTAAAACCACCCAAGGGATAATCAGGCAAAAACTAACAAGGATTCAAAAAGGAAAATTAGGTAACTAGAGAGCTTTGTGCAAGTAGTAGGTTTTCAGAAGCAAAGACAAGGTGTCAAGACAAGTGAAGGAATAGAAGAATATAAATGCTTTGGAGATAATTCAGAGACCATTTACTAGACAAATACCTGGAACAGAACGGGAGGAAAGGTTAGACAAACTAGACTTGTATCCACTGGAGCTTAAGAGGAAGAGGCGACTTGTTTGACATATATAAAGTCACAAAGAGGTCTTGACAGGAAGATATCCAGAACTAGGGTTTACTGCTTAAAAGTCAGGGGCTGCCATTTAAAACAGAGATTCTGAAAATTTTCTCTGAGGGTTATAGTCTTTCAAACTCTCTCCCTGAATAAAAAAGTGGTGGAAGCAGAATCCTTGAATGTTTTAAGGTCAAGGTAGATAAGCAAAAGGTTATCAAGGATAGATGGGAATATGGGTTTGAGGTTGCAATTAGATCAGCCATGATCTTATTGAATGGTGGAACAGGCTTGAGGGGTGAATGGCCTGCACCTGATCTGTGTGTTGCTAATGATGGAATGAAGGAAGAATTGCTGTGGACAGACAAGAGGCCAGAACTGAAAGGTTATATTAGAGGTTATAGATAATTTGAAAACAAGGATGGAATTCTTTATGGCACTTGACCTCCAGTGCTGCTGTTACTAAGAAAAAAGGCACTGAGAAAGTAGAAAAATATTGCCCTGATGAGGAATGTACAAGTGGTGTCAAGAGATGAAGCAACAATTAACTTGATAATAATGGAAACATCGGAAATAATTGCCTCAACTTGCTACCTGCTCATTCATTAAGTCAGACAGTGGATGTAATCTTGAAGAAATAAAGGATAAAAACCTGATACTTAAGAATAACCTTTTACAAATGGAGACCATCAGAAATTGAAGCTTTTAACAATAACCATAGTATTTCTGTTTCTTACACATGCTTACCTTTGCTCTGAAAGTGCAAAGTTGTCTTTCAGCTTTTCGTAGTCAAACTGGTTAAGAATGGTCACAACTAGCATTGGAGCCAGTGACTGCGCTGGTTTAGTAAACAAAGCATTGGTTCCAAATACCATGGATGAAAGTGGAAAGCTAAGATGAAAGAAAGAACAACAATGATTCTATTGAACACAAAATAAACTGTAAAGAGGCTATTGAATGATTTTACTACAGTACATTTAAGATTATATACAAGTGTAAGTAGTTATTGATGTGGAGGGGGGACATAAGTTTCACCTGATCCTTTCATTCTCCAATAACAGCATTTTCAGCAGGGGCCAATGAACGTTAAAAGTCATCTTTTCCACAAGGACTACAGAGGAAATGCACCTGTGCCGTTGCAGTGCCTCTGATACAACTGCCACTAATGCCTGCATCAAAGAATAGGAGCAATAAATCAACTGATTTCAGATGTTTTAAATGAATGCAACTCCTGGGATCATGATTCACTCACTGCCACACACCAAATTCTTGTCCACCCTGCTACCAATCCCTCATGGCCTCCCTCCCACTCTGCCTCGCTGCTCACCATCCCAAGGGGTAAGGCAGTGAGGGGTGAGGAGAAAGTAAACCAGGGAAGTAGCAAGTAGGTACTGATTCAGTGAAGCATCAAGTGAGAGAGTGGGGCACCAAAGACAGAGAAAAATGGGGATGGGGACCCAAGCTGAGCTGTCAGTGAAGTCCTGGTGGTGAGGGTTCCATGGGTCTCACTGTGCAAGCACTTATGGGCAGAGTTGGCATCAAATTCCAGCTCTAGGCACATGCCAATGCCATCAGCAACTCTGATCTCCTCTGTCTGTATTTTGGCACAATTGTGTAGATAAGGCTTTAGTTAACGTAGATAAGTCTAAGGTCAGATGTGATATCATTGTGGGCTCAGTAGACAGGTGTTAGTGTTCTAACAAAAAGTTGGGACCTGTACAACTCTAAGCATCGTGCTCAGTAACAGTAATGTTGGACTTGAAAAAAAAACTCCAAACCAGATCAATAAGGGTTGAGTGGACACGACAATGAGCAATTTAAGCAAAGTGGAAAAATACATGAAAATTGGCCTGTGTAAAACAAAACAGGGGTTTGTTTTGACTAGGGGTTAACTGCACAACTTTAATTGTGTGTGGGAACCATTCTTTTATGTAGTTAACACAGAGCCACCTGCAGATGTTTTCAACTTGTTTTCAGCTCAATGGAATGACTGGAAAAACATGAAGTGCTATGAAATGGCAATACAGTATGAAACCAGTTTATAATTAATATCAGGGACATGGTTCCACTTGTTGGACTCTCCCCACCAGCTGGGGTTTGAGAGACTGGTGCCATAGAATCTGAAATACAGCTCCAAATGCCACCTGTTACCAAAGTCCCCAATGGATAGAAGGCCATGTGAGACGTGCATGTTTGTACTTCAATGTATATTATATTATTTAATAGATTCACTCATTAGTTTGTATAGGTCTCTGATATATTAAGTAATTAAGCTATTAAATTTTGCTTCATATTCAAGTGAATCTCTCTTATTTTATTAATTTTGATCAGACCTTACTTTCAGCCTCACAATACTATATTCTTACCATGATGTCACAAATAAACATGGTTTATAGATACTCAGAAGTTTAGCCTGAGATTCCATCAGTACCCAAGTAACCTACACAAGAACACTAATAAACTGCAGCTTCAATGAAGTACAGCAGGAATTCAGTATTAAATAAATTCAATTAGATATCTGAATTTGGACAGATTTAAGATTCTAAAATAATCCTTATTTAATAAAAAATAGAACTCTGAATTATTCAATAATACAAATGAAACTGCTTTATATTCAGAATAAAAATGTTTTAGAGACTTGACCAACAAGAATATAAAACTTCGTAGAATCAGTATCCTTCAGCTCTGAAGTACAATACAGAGACCAAATTTATTCAGGACAATCAAATGCTACCGGCATTAATGTCAAAAACTGAACAATTATGACCATTCCACTTAAAGTGAAACAGTGAGCGATAGTCAGTCTTACCTGCGTTTATAATTCTGAAAATCAGCATCAACAATATCAGCCAAGGGCAAGTTAAAGAGACTGAATGTGGCAGTTACCATCACCCTAATAGAGAAAATGGTCACTTGGATTAGATTAGAATGTCCAACTCAAAAATAAAAACAGAAACGACAGTCAGAACAAAGGGCATCTCCCGGCCAAAAACACGATTGCACGAAATCCTATTTTATAACATTTTGATCCTTTTGTACTTTACAAAGTGATAAACAAAGGATAGGAGTTACATGAATATAGATGTAAAACATAAAATTCATTACTTACATGTTTCCGATGAGGAATACACATATCAGATAGTAATGAGTAGGGCCCAATCCCAGCATGACTGCTGCACTCAATAGTTCCACGTAGAAGATATACAAGATGACTTTGTAATAGCCAAACTTACTCAACAATGATTGGCAACTGAGAATTAAAAGCTGGAGAAGAAAGTTATAGCAATTGGGATGGAGTAAATTTCAAAACTGCAGAGCATCTAGCTCTTATTGGTATTGAAGAAATATCATATACAGGTGTCTATATTAAATGCCCAGCCATTCTGGAATTACAAGATTGTGTTTATAGCCAACACTAATGTTGAAAGTTCAAATTATGCAATTAATAAAATGTACGGGGGGGGTAATCAATTTTTATTTCTCAGGCCTCCCCACATTCCTGACAGGAAAGGAGAGGTCACCCTGTTGGGAGTTTTCCATAGGCCTCTGAATTGTTCCAGTGTTGTAGAGGAAAGGATAGCAAAGATGATTCTCGACAGGGTAGTTGTTATGGGGAACTTTAACTTCCCCAATATTGACTGGGAATACTATTGTTCAAGTAGTTTAGATGGGTCAGTTTTTGTTCAATGTGTGCAGGAGGGTTTTCTGACACAGTATGTTGACAAGCTAACAAGGGGGGGATGCCATATTGGATTTGGTACGGGAGAATGAACCTGGGCAGGTGTTAGATTTGGAGGTAGGTGAGCACTTTGGTGATAGTGACCACAATTTGGTTATGTTTACAATAGCAATGGGCAGGGATAGGTATATACTGCAGGGAAAGAGGTATAACTGGGGGAAAGGCAATTATGATGTGATTAGGCAAGATTTAGGATGCATAGGATGGCGAAGGAAACTGCAGGGGATAGACACACTTGAAATGTGGAGCTTATTCAAGGAACAGCTCCTGCGGGTCCTTGATAAATATATATCTATCAGGCAGGGAGGTAGTTGTCGACAGAGGGAGCCATGGTTTACAAAAGAAGTTGACGCTCTTGTCAAGAGGAAGGCGGCGGCTTATGTGAGGATGAGGCATGAAGACTCAATTAGGGGGCTTGAGAGTTATAAGTTAGCCATAAAAGATCTAAAGAGAGGGCTAAGGAGAGTCAGGAGGGGACATGAGAAGTTGTTGGAGATAGGATCAAGGAAAACCCTAAGGCTTTCTATAGGTATATCAGGAGCAAAAGAATGCCTAGAGTAAGATTAGGGCCAATCAAAGACAGTAGTGGGAAGTTGTATGTGGAAACTGAAGACATAGGAGAAGTGCTTAATGAATACTTTTCATCAGTATTCACATTGGAAAAGGACAATGTTAGTGAGAATATGGAGATACAGGCTACAAGATTAGATGGGATTGCGGTTGACAAAGAGGAGATTTTAGCTATTTTGAAAGATCTGAAAATAGATAAGACCCTTGGACTGGATGAGATTTATCCTTTGATTCTCTGGGAGGTCAGGGAGGAGATTGCAGAGCCTTTGGCTTTGATCTTTAAGTCTTTGTTGTCTACAGGAATAGTGCCAGAAGACTGGAGAATATCAAATGTTGCCCCCTTGTTTATGAAGGGGAGTTGGGACAACCCTGGTAATTATAAGCCAGTAAGCCTCACTTCAGTTATGAGTAAGGTGTTGAAAAAGGTTATAAGAGTTCGGATTTATAATCATCTGGAAAGGAATAGTATGTCAAAAACAGTTTTTTGAAGGGTAGTTTGTGCCTAACTAACCTTTTTGAGTTCTTCAAGAAGGTGACAGAACAGGTGGATGAAGGTAAAGCAGTCGATGTGGTGTATATGGACTTCAGTAAAGCATTTGATAAGTTCCAAACGGTAGGCTATTGCACAGTTTCGGGACTGAAGGTGATTTAGCAGTTTGGACCACAAATTGACAAGCTGAAAGTCAGAGTGATGGTTAATGGGAAATGTTCATTTTCGAGCTCAGTTACCAGTGGTGTGCTGCAAGGATCTGTTTTGGGGCCACTGCTGTTTGTCATTTTTATAAATGATCTGGGTGTGGGCATAGAAGGATGGGTTAGTAAATTTGCAGATGACACTAAGGTAAGCAGAGTTATGGATAGTGCCGAAGGATGTTGTGGATTACAGAGGGACATAGATAAGATGCAGAGCTGGGCTGAGAAGTGGCAAATGGAGTTTAATGTGGAAAACTGTGAGGTGGTTCACTTCAGAAGAAATAACAGGAATGCAGAATACTGGGCTAATGGTAAAATTCTTGGCAGTGTAGATGAACAGAGAGATCTCGGTGTCCAGGTGAATAAATCCCTGAAAGTTGCCACCCAGGTTAATAGGATTATTAAGAAGGCATATGGTGTGTTGGTGTTTAATGGTAGGGGGAATTGATTTTCTGAGCCATGAGGTCATGCTTCAGCTGAAGAAGACACTGGTAAGGCCGCACCTGGAGTATTGCGTACAGTTCTGGTCACTGCATTATAGGAAGGATGTGGAAGCTTTGGAAAGAGTTCAGAGGAGATATATAGGATGTTGCATGGTATGGGAGGAAAGGCTGAGGGAACTGAGGCGGTTTTCATTGGAGATGGTTGTTGAGAAGTGACTTAATTGAGACGTATAATAATCAGAGGGTTAGATGGATTGGACAATGAGAGCCTTTTCCCTCTGATAGTGAAGGCTAACACGAGGGAACGTAGCATTAAATTGAAGAGTGATAGATTTAGGATAGATATCAGGAGTAGTTTCTTTACTCAGTAATAGGGGCATGGAAGGCCTGCCTGCAACAGTAGTAAACTCACTGATGTTAAGGGCATTTAAATATGCATTGGATATAGAAATGGATAAGTTAGATGGGCATCAGATTAATTGCACAGGTCGGCGCAACATCGAGAGCTGAAGGGCCTGTACTGTGCTGTAACGTTCTATGTTGCTTATTGCCAAATTCGGTTACACTGCACTCTTGTGACACACCCTGGCACATTTGCCACATTAAAGAAGCTACAAGACAAGTTGTGGTATAATGCAATTTCCTATTGTCCACAATCTCGTTCTCACCCATTAGTTCCCGGTGTATAAAAATAAAAAACAAAACAGGCAGGGAAGAGCAGCAGCAGGATGTTAAAGAATTTGAGCTCATTCACCAGTGGACTTAGGTGCATAAAATATCTGGTGTGGTGCAGAGTTCATAGAAACCAGGATCTCTCTGTCAAAGATACTGAATTTCGGTAAGCTTCAACTAATTACTTTAGTTGGATTCAGTTCAGAAAGGATGGGAGAAATAAGGAAGCAGGATGGCCAAGATTCCCACTCATGATGATTAACTACCGACCTCTGGTGAATAATGCTTTAGGACATAATCAGGATTAACCAATGCCCTCTTAACTCAGTGGATAAATTGCTTTCCAACACTAATTTTATTCTGACTCACTGACTGGTGGAAGGCCAATTTTACACACAGTCAATGGAACACAATGACTTCAGGAAGCCAAGTGGGACAGGGAATAAATCCAATCTTGCCAGTTTCCTGATTATGGACTTCCTACCTGGCAAATTTGAGTAAAAGTACTTCTCTTCAAGAAACCAGAGGAGGTGAATGGGTGGATATTTCGGTGCGTCAGCCCTTCAAGTGACTTGCTCTCACATACACACAACTGTATGAAAGATCATCTTCAGGGGAAAGGGGCAAGGAGACAAAATTGGAGAGAGCATGAAGAAGGGAACATGCATACATCATAGAAAACATTTTCTACTGGTATTCCTCTGATTACCTGGGGACAGATGAATCCAGCTCCATACATTATGCTCTTTACAAAATCTGGAAGCAGATATTGTGGAATCAGATTATCTGCAAAGATCAGCATAAAATTGTTCAGGAATGCCAGATAGAAAACCTGGCAAAAGTTCATGATTACAAAAAGCACAAAGTCCTTTTGTGTGATGATTTGTTTGGTCAGATGGAATACCGAGGTCCAGGACAGATTGGGGACATTCTCCACATTGTTCTTCTCCACTTGCTCATAATGGGTGATACAGTGTAACCCAGTGTAGTACATGCAACAAAAAGCCAGTACAGCAATACACAGGGCAAATAACTGGAAGTTGAAAAGATTTTTCATGTTATCTGATAGGAGGCCACAGAAAAGGACACTTGAAGATCCAATCAACAAGGCCACTTGGTTATATTTGATGAGTTGCAATCGATTCTCGTGCTTGGTTGAGATCTCAGCAAAGAGGGCACATTGCGCCAAGAGGACAAATGTCAACATCCCATCGTAGGCACAAAGAGCAATGACTAGGTGCAGTCCACACAACCAGTCACCTTCCTGATAGTCACGCCATGGGAACCACGGCAGCAGGAAGGCAATGGCATAAAGTGGAGCACCATACAGAATGGAGAGACGCCGCTTGGCACAACAGGAAAACTTGGCATTATCTTGAAAATAACCAAAGAGCGGATCATTTAAAGCATTCCAAACCATGAAGACAACCTAAAAAGAAAAAAAACACAAGTCACAAGTTATGATCTGGAATTGCTGCCCAAAGTGATATTAGCCTTTAGATGACTTACAGTGTGGAAACAGGCCCTTCGGCCCAACAAGTCCACACCGACCCGCCAAAGAGCAACCCACCTGAACCCATTCCCCTACATTTACCCCTTCCCCTAACACTTCCCCTACAAATACAATAAAGACAAAAGGGTAACTAGGGAGAAAATAGGGCCCCTCAAAGATCAGCAAGGCGGCCTTTGTGTGGAGCCGCAGGAGATGGGGTAGGTACTAACTGAGTATTTTGCATCAGTGTTTACTGTGGAAAAGAATATTGAAGGTAATAGAATGTAGGGAAATAGATGGTGAAATCTTGAAAAATGTCCATATTACAGAGGAGGAAGAGCTGGATGTTTTGAAACACATAAAAGTGGATAAATCCCCAGGGGTACCCTAGAACTCTGTGGGAAGCTAGGGAAGGGATTGCTGAGATATTTGTATCATCGAGAGTCACAGGTGAGGTGCCAGAAGACTGGAGATTGACTAACACAGTGCCACTGTTTAAGAAAGGTGGTAAGGACAAGCCAGGGAACTATAGACTGGTGAGGCATAAGTGAGGACTGCAGATGCTGGAAATCAGAGTCTAGATTAGTGTGGTGCTGGAAAAGCACAGCAGGTCAGGCAGCATCCGAGGAAGGGCTTTTGCCTGAAACGTCGATTTTCCTGCTCCTCGGATGCTGCCTGACCTGCTGTGCTTTTCCAGCACCACTCTAATCCAGACTATAGACCGGTGGGCCTGACGTCAATGGTGGGCAAGTTGTTGGAGAGAATCCTGAGGGATAGGATGTACATGTATTTGGAAAGGCAAGGACTGATTAGGGATGGTTAATATGGCTTTATGCATAGGAAATCATGTCTCACAAACTTGATTGAGTTTTTTGAAGAACTAACTAAGAGGATTGACGAGGGCAGAATGGTAGACATGATCTGAGTGGACTTCAGTAAGGCGTTCGACAAGGTTCCCCACCGGAGGCTGATTTGCAAGGTTAGAACATAGAAAAGTACAGTATAGAACAGGCTCTTCGGCCCACAATGTTAAATCTCATGAAATCCAGGGAGAACTAGCCATTTGGATACAGGACTGGCTCAAAGGTAGAGAAAAAAAAAAAAGAGGGTGGTGGAGGAGGCCTGTGACCAGTGGAGGACCACAAGGATCGGTGCTGGATCCACTATGTTTCGTCATTTATATAAATGATTTGGATGTGAGCTTAAGAGAGATAGTAAGTTTTCTGATGACACTAAAATTGGAGGTGTAGTGGACAGTGAAGGAGGTTACCTCAGATTAAAACGGGATCTTGATCAGTTGGGCCACTGGGCTGAGAAGTGGCAGATGGAGATTAATCTAGATAAACGCGAGGTGCTGCATTTTGGGAAAGCTAATCTTAGCAGGACTTATGCACTTAGATTCAGAGTTCCTTGAAAGTAGAGTTGCAGGTAGATAGGATAGTGAAGGAAGGAAGGACGTGGTGAAACTTGAAAGGGTTCAGAAAAGATTTACAGGGATGTTGCCATGGTTGGAGGATTTGAGCTATAGGGAGAGGGTGAATAGGCTGAAACTGTTTTCCCTGCAGCTTTGGAGGCTGAGGGGTGGCCCTTACAGAGGTTTATAAAATTATGAGGGGCATGGATAGGGTAAATAGACAAAGTCTCTTCCCTGGGGTGGGGGAAGTCCAGAACTAGATGGCATAGGCTTAGGGCGAGAGGGAAAGATATAAAAGAGACCTAAGGGGCAACGTTTTCATGCAGAGAATGGCAGATGTATGGAATAAGCTGCCAGAGGAAGTGGTGGAGGCCGGTACAATTGCAACATTTAGAAGGCATCTGGATGGGTATATGAATAGGAAGGGTTTGGAGGGAAATGGGCCGGGTGCTGGCAGGTGGGACAGGATTGGGTTGGAATATCTGATCGGCATGCATGAGTTGGACCGAAGGGTCTGTTACCGTGCTGTACATCTCTATGACTATTTGAAAGAAAGTTTGCAGGACTCTAGGGAAAGGACAGTGATACTAATTAGATAGCACTTCCAAAAACAAAGCATAGGTAGAAAGGGCAAAAAGGCCTCTTTTTGTACATGATGATTCAATAGTCATAGTACTTATCAGTAGCTCATGAATGTATCTGATTACAATCCACCCACTATTACAAATGTTTGATAGCCTTTGTCATCACTACTTTTCAACATGGAAATATTAAAATATGATTACAATGTTCATCAGTTGTATCCCTAGTAAGTTTTGTGTATGAAACTAGTTTTGACCAGATGCTAAATTCCTAGTTCCTTTTGCACATGGCCAGTTTGCAAAGCTGCTCTCAGCCTCTTGTCAACACCATCTGGAGCCAAATGCAAGGTCACTAGAATGGTACAGGGTGCCTGATAGAAAGAGAGGAAAAACTTTGAATCATTCAATACATCCAACCAATTACATGATCTGAAAAGGTGGTTATTGCCTAGGAAATAGCCACCACAATCTGACAGGCAACACTCAAAGTACTGAGAACGTGTATAAGGTATAAGCAGGTAGAGTTAAATTTTGTGAACCAAGAGGTTCAGCCGAGTATGACTCAGATCAGGTAAGAACTTGTAGTTAACAATGGGGTGCTGGCGGCAAGGGTAATGAGTTAACAAGGTGGAAAAGCATTCATTATGTAGAACCACTTAACAATTGGAATTTGACTACTCCCCTATAGTTACAAAAAACGATTTGCAACAGATTTGATCATTAAGGGATGATTTGCATTACAATGTTTTTGGAGGTGGGGTGGTTCACTGCATTGTGTCTTGAGTGGCATGCCTCTGTAGGGGAATGGTCTCACTTTGACTCGACTTGGCATGCCTGTGAAGAGGGTTAAAGGGAGTCACACAGCTTGTACTGTACTGGGCTTAATAAATTTGGTCGCTTGTTCAGAGGTTGGTATGTTGCGGTTGTATCAAGTGTGAAAGAACCTCAGGAGTAAAAAAACTTTAAACAGTACATTTTAGCATTAAACCGAAGTGTTGCAATTCCTTAAATATAATACTTTTAAAAATGGAAACATGTCAGAAAGCATGCAACTCACTTGTGCCTGGTGAAACATTCCTTCAGAAATTCTATACCGATTCAAAAAGAGCTTCACATAATAGAAACTAAACATGTTGCTCATTAAGGTAGATCCAAGTGTTGTCATAGAATAGGCAAAAGCTTTGTGCTGTATCCCCAGCTTCATTCTTATAGTGATAGGATTCACTACTGCTGATGCAATGTTTCTTGTCAGCACTTTCTCATCCACTTGTGTAAATACAAACGAATCAGTTCTTTGGGTGGGGGTGGGGGGGTGGGAGAGAGAGAGAGAAAAGAAACCTGCATTTACGTACAGTGTTTATCAAAATAAAGAAACATCCTTTCCACACCCACCCATCAAGTCCCTTGAGGATCTTGTATGTCTCAATTAAGTTCCTCTGACCTTTTTTAAGCTCCAGAGGATTCAGGCCTAGCCTTTCTCGCCTTTCCTCAGAAGACAATCTGCATATTCCAGTTAATCGTAGAGTAAACCTTCTCTTAACGATCTCCAATGCATTAATATTCTTCCATAAGTAGTGACTAGTACTTCAGATAAGATTTTACCAATGCCCTATATAACTGAAGCATAACTTCCCTGCTTTTGCATTCAATTCCTCTCGCAATAAAACATAACCCATTAGGTTTCCTGATTACTTGCTGTACTTGCACACTAACCTTCTGCGATTCATACACTAGATTGCTCAGATCTCTGCAGCTCAGTTCTGCAACCTCTCACCATTTAGATAATATTCTTTCTGCCAAAATGGACAATTTCACACTTTTTCACATTATACTCCATTTGCTTGCCCACTCACTATCCGTATCTCTTCGGAGAATCTATCTTTATTGCATCAGCAAATTTAGCTAGAATACCTGTGATCTCTTCATATTGATAATAAACTGTAAAGGGTTGAGGCACCAGCACCAACCCGTGGCACGCCGCCAGCCTGAAAAACACTCCCTCTTTCTACTCTGCTTCCTGTCAGCCACCAATCTTCCATCCGTGCTGAATGTTATTCCTAAAGCCATGAGTTTTTACTTCCCTTTGATGTGACACCTTACCAAATACCTTCTAGAAATCCAAGTATAAAGCAGTCACTGGTTCCCCTTTATCCACAGAAGTTACTTAAAAAGAAAACTCCAAACATTAGTGAAACTAGATTTCAATGGTGGTTCCACTGATTGCCTTAAACATACCCAAGTGCCCTATTATAAATTCTTTAATAATCGAGACTAACTGTTAAGCTAACTGACCTGTCATTTCCTGCTTTCTACCACTCTCCCCTTTTGAATAAAGGTGTTCTTTCAGTTATTTTCAAATCTAAAGGAACCTTCCCTGAATCTAATGAATTTCAGGAAACCAATACATCAACTAACTCACTAGCTACTTCTTTTAAGGCCCCAGGATAATATCCTTCAGCATCCAGGGAGTGTCCAAAAATTTACTCAGTACTACTTCCCCTAGAAATTGTAATGTTCTTAGTTCCTCCCTCCCTTTCAACTCCTGATTTATAGCAATTTCCAGGTTGTTACTTGTACCCTCTCTAATGAGGATATCTGTTTAACTTGTCATCCATCTTTTTATCCTCCATTTCCCAGATTAATTTTCTATAGGACTAATACTTATTTTGTTAAACTTTTTTTTAAAAATGGCTGAAGAAATTCTTCCTAGCTTTTTATACTTGTCTAACTTTCTCTCTTAATCTTTCAGTATAATATACAGATCATAAATCTTCACTTTCTGCTTTGGAAAGGTACACTTTGACTCATACTCACCACGTACTTAAATGATCCCCATTTTCTTTAAAAATTCTTGAAGGGAACAAAAATTAAGTTAGCTTTAATTCCAATAAATTAAAATGAAAGCTTAAACAAGCATATGGTAACATTCCTGATATTATGTAGCATGGTCTAAAGGAATGCCCAAGACCTAAAGGATGTATCAATGAAAAATTGATTGGATGTCAATTAGTTGTATGAATATTAGGAATTACATATCAGTGGTGAGTGTTTTATGGTGCGTGGTCAACCCAAATAAAGCTCTCATTAAAAACATTGACTGTTTAAATACAGCTATTTTCTCTTATGTAGCATTGATAGCAGATAATGATTGAGTCAAAATGTGAAGTTTTGGAGTATCATGACCCATTCAACCAGTGAAAGAATTAAGTCACAATATGGACCTGGGTTACTTAAAGTTGCAGAGTCATTGAGATGGACAGCACAGAGACAAACCTCTTGGTCCAATTCATTCATGCCAAACAAAATATGGCCTTAAACTTTTGTTATCATACAGAAACAGAAATAAGAACTTTTTAAAATTAGAACCTGATTACTTAAAGACCAGTGAAAGCTTGGACAATCATTAATGTTTTTTCATGGATAAAGTTTATTGAAGTGATGATTTATTGACAGCTTGAGGTATGGTCAGATTTAGACAAATTTATGAAGTCTCGGATAGTAACATGGGAGAGTACACAATAGAATGTATGCAAGATTGCAGAAATTTAATTTGGAATTTTCCCAGTCTCTTCTAGAATTTATGTTATTTGACTGTACCAAAGTATGGACAGATTTCCAGTTTTAATGGGAGTTCAAATCTACAGACAAATATATACTGCTATAATAAATGTTGAGAGCAATTGAAAATAAAAAACTCCTAGGAAAGCATTCCTTTCCAGCAGCACTCATAGCACAAAGGGAACACTTGACAGTACGAAGGAAAATGGATGATACAATGTTCACAAATTAGCAACAGTACAGAAAAAGGTCACAGACAACAGTATGAAAGGTGAACTGTAACTAAGAGAAATAATGGATATAAATGCTGTTAATCATTTTCAGAATCAAAGAGAACTTGAGACTTACAACAAGAGAATAAACCCAAGAAATGCACAGTGTGTAATAAAATCAATGCTTCAGGTGTGATTCAAAGTACCATTTTACTGTGAACCATATCAAATAAACAAGAGATAAAAGATAACAGACATAAATGAGACTCCAAGCAGTTTCAGCCCAGTTAGGAACATAGTGGCAGAGTTTGTGCAGCATTAGACACTGGATACATGTCTATAGTGCATGGATTAAAATGGTATCTACATTCACTGAGCAATAAGGATCAGGACAAAAGGTAAGGAATTTGAAGGTTCCACCAGTTTCAGATTTGGAGAGAAGACTAAAATCTTTGGAAAGACGAGTTGCTCCTTGCAAAATAGCCAGAATCAATAATTTTATTAGCTTAATACCATTGTTATCAAGCAGGCCATTGATGAAGAAAGCACAGGTGAAACTGGATATGGAAAAAAATGATAAAGCTATTGTAATTTTAAAGCCTGAATTGCATTACACAATCTGGACACTATTGCATTCCTTAAATGAAAAGATCAGAAAACCTCTCCATGCAAACTTTGCAGGGAGATGTTGGATTTGATTTAATTAGGGAAATGAGGAGGACTGGTTTCAATATCTATTAACTTACTACCAAATACAATCAAATCGAGGATCATTTTGGATTCAGTCTGAAATGACAACATTCACCATGGTTTGGAGATACCTGTGTTGGACTGGGGTGTACAAAGTTAAAAATCACACAACACCAGATTATAGTCCAATAGGTTTATTTGGAGACATTAGCTTTCAGAGCGCTGCTCTTTCGTCAGGTGATTGTGGAGAATAAGATTGTAAGACACAAAATTTATAGCAAAAGTTTACAGTGTGATGTAATTGAAGTTATATATCGAAAAAGACCCAGATTGTTTAAGTCTCTCATCTTTTAGAAAGATGTTGGTTTCAGTTCTTTCACATGTAAATCGCAAAACTTTTTTAAAAAGTTACATTTTCAAGTGCATTTTAACAATTGGTGTCATGTCAGCCCAGATAAGGTATTGAAGGTGTTAACTCCCTGTAAGGCTGTCTGGTATGCTGATTCTAGTCTATAAAACCGATTTACAGAATTTTACATGGATTCATGCAGTTTGCTCGAGCAAACTGCATGAATTCATGTAAGATTCTGGAAATCAGGTTTTTAGATTAGAATCGGTCTGACTATTGCGGCACAGACAGCCTCACAGGGAGTTCACATCTTCAATACCTTATCTGGGCCGACATCAACTGTTAAAGTGCACTTGAGAATGTAACTTTTTAAAATGTTTTGTGATTTACATATGACAGAACTGAAACCAACATGGTCTTTCTAAAAGATGAGACTTAAACAATCCGGGTTTTTTTCGATATACAACTTCAGTTACATCACACTGTAAACTTTTGCTATAAATTCTGTGTCTTACAATCTTATTCTCCACAATCACCTGATGAAGGAGCAGTGCTCCAAAAGCTAGTGCTTCCAAATAAACCTATTGGACTATAACCTGATGTTGTGCGATTTTTAACATTTGCCATGTCACTGAAAGCCAGGCTCATAATCAAATGGAGAGCAACCACCTCAGCAGAATGGGACTCAGGCAAACATCAACAGAAGGCTTGGTGGGGGAAATTTTTTGTTGTAAAAAAAAATTGAAACGGCATGCCACATAAACAACATTAAGACCTACCTTATCTGTTTGAATTTGTTATGCTAACAAAATAAGCTCTTAGCCGAGGCACTTTACAAAATAATAGCTTAGAGCAGCGAAAGTTAGGTCATGTTGTCCAGTGTTTTTCTGCTGCCAACGGATTAATGATGCTGCCAGATATTTCACTCTCTTGGCTGGAGCTCAAGTCATACACGTAGCGTTCCTTATATAAAAAAATTTAAAAAGAAAAGCATTTTTGATGGACAGTTTAGCATTTTTCTGAAATCACAAACTTTAGTGAGATTTGAACAAATGTATTTGGCAGTTTTGAATTTATTTACCACAGGTCTAGTATCTTTGGACTGGAAGTGGAGCCACATTCATTATAGTTAGCTAGAAATGGCCACTGCAGGGTAATATTTTGAATGCATTACATTCCTTTGCAGGCCAATACTTTAAAGATCAGCAGAGGAGTTTGTTCAAAATCCTTACAACACTTATCACTCAACCAATTGTTTTCACTGACCCTACCCGAGTCAAATTTCTGGAAATCCCTCTAACAGCATGTGGATGAACTTGCATCACATGGATGGCAGCAGTTCAATAGGAAGCTCACCACCACCTTCTCTGAGGCAGTCAGACATGGATAACAAATGTTGGCCTTGCCAGGGACATCTACATCCTGTTTTATAAAAGTCACCAAACCATCACATTCCAGTTTGTGGGATCTTTTGTGCAAATTGGCCATCATGTTTTTTATATTGTATCAATGACCACATTTCAAAAAGAGATATTCTGAAGTCATGAAAGATACAGTATCATTACAAGTCCTTCCCTAAAAATGTACCGACAATAATAGTTGATTGTTCTGCTCATCTATGGTACATGCTCTTTGTAATTCTTTTTGCAATGGTTATCTGATCTTGTGTTTAACAGTAAAAAAGCCAAACCTCCTCTACAAATCCACCACTTGCAAACTATCATTTCAGATAGTAGTGCAAAGGACAAAGACAATGTGTTTTTCTCCATCCTTAATTACTCCTTCATCGACTTGTGAACTGAAACAACAAACCCACATAAAGCTGTTAAAATATGTAGCGATACAACAGCAACATGTTGACCTCTCTCTCCAAAGATGCTGCCTGACCTTTTCAGTATTTCCAAAATATTGTCTTATTTCTGTCTGAACTGAATGATAAACTTTGGCCTAGAGATTGGGCAGAACTCATCAGATCCTTGTTCAAAAATGCCATGGCATCTTTTACATTTCAGACAGGCAGAGGACTGGAAGAACACAAGCCAGGTATCACCAGGAAGTGGAGGAGTCGACATTTCCGGTGTAACCTTTCTTCAAGTCTGGGAGTTGGTGTAAGGAGAGCTGCAGATAAAGGGGATGGTGGAGGCAGGGTGGTGAAGTGGGGGTAGGTGGAGACAGGTAGAGGGTATGACCTGGTTTGGTCAATGAGAGGAATGAATCCAGTTGGTGACAGGGAGGAATGGAAAGGGTGAGGGGGGGCATGGGAAGGGATGTTATTTGAAATTGGAGAACTCAATGTTCAGTCCTCTCGGTTGTATGCTGCCTAAGCAGAAGATGAGGTGTTGTTCTTCCCATTTGTGGTATGGTTCATTGTGGCAATGAAGGAGGCCAAGGATGGTCATGTCAGAAAGGGAATTGAAATTGATGCTGTCTGGCTTGCTGTGTTCTTCCAGCCTCTTGCCTGTCTGTAATGTAAAAGATGCCAAGGTATTTTTGAACAAGGATCTAATGAGCTCTCCCCAAAATGTCTGGGCCAAAGTTTATCATTCAATTCAAATGGAAATAAGAACAGAAAATGTTGGAAGTACTGAGGACGTCAGGCAGCATCTTTGGAGAGAAAAATCAACAAGCTGCTATTGTATCACTACGTATTTTAACATCTTTATGGGGGTTTGCTGCTTCAGTTCATAAGTCAATACCTCCATCAACAATTCTCTCTCCGGATTATCCGCTCCACCCTCTCCGTTACGGGGAGGCTTCTCCATTTTCTGTTATCAACCCGCACGGTGCTGAAGGCAACAACAATAATGGCATCTTTTACAGGCACCTGAGGGGCTTGGATAAGACCTTGGTTTAATATCTCTTCCAAAGGACATTACGTCTGAACCTCCTCGGTTATGGACTGGAGAGTCCTAGCCTGAATTTTGTATTCCTACCCTGAGTGAAACTTGAATCCACAACCTTGAATCAAAAGGCCACGGTGCCATCCGAAATAAAATACCGCATTGGACAGCAGTTTCAGAGGCAAATAAGGAGCGGTGATCAGAACGGCCATGGGCCATCAGATCAATAATGCAGAAACACTCCCCTACTCCGAGCTTGACTATCGATGCTGGGCCTAGCTCTAGTTGCCAAACATTGTATCTTCTTACACAGACAGTAGCAGCAGTGTATCCAACAGCGTCGGCAGTGACACATCCCGATCTCCAGCCCCGCCCAGCCGGAAGCGCCACGAAACCACCCATCCCAGCGACTGCCGCTCTCCCATTGGATACTATGTAAACGTCACGTGCAACATAGACCAATCGGATAGCCCCGTCCCAGCGTAGCGCTAGCTACAATACCTCACCTGTTTGTGATCACAGAGCAACCTGTATTGTCCTTCGTGGGTTTTGCTGGGAAATATTCAATTGGCTCTGGTGCTTTACTATGGTGGTCAGTAGGTTAAAAAGAAGACAAGAGTGTCACGATGATTTGGTTGCCTATTGCGCCGTCATGAATAATTGTACTTCTAAGCAGAAAAAAAACTAACAGCACCCATAACCCTAACACACAGCCCTCACTGACCCTCTCACACAATCCCCACTGACCCTCACACACAATCCCCACTGACCCTCTCACACAAACCCCACTGACCCTCACACAATCTCCGCTGACCCTCACACACAATCCCCTCTCACCCTCACACAATTCCCACTGACCATCTGTTTTAAAAAATTCTCAAGGTCAGGTTCGTAGGAGAGTAGTCTGACACAGAACAAACGACCAAGAGGCGAGTCTGCTAGAATATGGGCATTTTATTCCCCGCAGCGTCGCCACAACGGGTCGGTCTGGCTTATACTCACTCTACATGTTACAAAAACTGGGAGCCGTCAGTTCTCGTAGAGCGGTTGCCAACAACCCACGCTCGGCGGTTAAACGTAACCCCGGAGCAGACTCACCGAACTGGAGACTTTTCCAGCTGATATACTCTTTTCCAGATATAAACATTCATGTGAACAGCAGAGCAAGGCTAAAAAACACATTCTCCCCACTGACCCTCATACACAAACCCCACTGACCCTCTCACACAAAATCCCCATTGACCCTCACACAATCCCCACGGACCCTCTCACACAATCCCCACTGACCCTCACGCAATCCCCACGGACCCTCTCAGACAGTCCCTACTGACCCTCTCAGACAGTCTTCACTGAACGTCATACAGCCCCACTGACCCTCTCACACAGAATCTCACACAAAGACCTCAATGTCTTTAACATGCAGTCCCCACACCCATAAACAGACTCTCAAACACGGTCCCCATACACATGCATAGGCTCTCACATACAGTGCACCAAACCTATGCAGTGCACCATACCTATGCAGTCACCACAGACCCTCACACAGACCGACACAGTCCCCGAGTCCCTCATACAAATAGACCCTCACATTATCTCCGTATCTCTCATACTGTGTCCGTGAACCTGCTCATACAGACAGACAGAGACACATTATAAAGACCACATCGTTTATTTTTCTTTACTTGGATCGCAAACAGAGTGGGAAAATGTATATGTAAACCAAGGTGTACTGAAGGAGTTGGTGTACTTTTAAAACTATGCTACTAGTACTCATTGTGATTTGTATTTAAGCTATTACTCTGTTTAAGTAGTGAGTGGAAAAGATTAAAACATAGCACCAGGGAGTGGGTGGAAATAGTTGCAGAGTGAGTGAGTTCCGCTCAGAGACATTTTGTTGATTAGTATGTGCAATCAGTGCCAATTGTGGATGTCAGCAACAGCTCTCTGACTGGCTCCTGGATAGGTGAATAGCTTGTGTGTTTACGATATTGAAGCTTCCAGACTGCAGAAAAGTCAAGTTGTCTTTCTGCAGTTAAGTAACCAAAGCTTGGAAGACTACTTGATATTCTCTCCCACCAGCTGCTGTAAGCTGTTGCCTCCAACCACAACTAATGTGCCAATTGCCCTGTGTCTTCAGGAAAAAAAATGAAAAAAATCAGGAAATAAGGAGATCAGAGGTCAGCAGGTTTGGGAAGTGAAAGGGACACCTTGTTAAATTCTGTGTAAAGGTGCTGTTAAACTGCATTTCCTCCAACCATTGCACTCATGTTTGTTTATCTGTATATTTGTTAAGGGATTTAAGAAGAGAGTTAAAGTTTCAGTTATAAGAGTAATATGTTGAGAATACATATTTTTGTTTCTTTATGGTTTGAATTGAATTATTGTAATAAATAGTAATTTTAAGTACAGAAACATGGTCTGTGCTTTCTGTCAACTTGGGTCTAAAAATGATTTGGAGGTGACCATGTTGGACTGGGGTGTACAAAATTAAAAATCACGCAACACCAGATTATAGTCCAACAGGTTTATTTGGAAGCACTAGCTTTCGGAACGCTGCTCCTTCATCAGGTGGTTGTGGAGTATAAGATCGTAGGACACAGAATTTATAGCAAAAGTTTACAGTGTGATCCAAATGAAATTATATATTGAAAAAGACCTCGATTGTTTAAGTTTGCTAAGACTTAACAAACAATCCAGGTCTTTTTCAATTTATAATTTCATTTACATCACACTGTAACTTTTGTTATAAATTCTGTGTCCTACAATCTTATACTCCACAACCACCTGATGAAGGAGCAGCGCTCAGAAAGCTAGTGCTTCCAAATAAGCCTGTTGGACTATAACCTGGTGTTGTGTGATTTTTTAACTGGTTCTTAAAAAGACTGGTCATTTGTGGAATTTTGGGCATTTTTAAAATCTTTAACTTTTGTGATGACTTTGGGAATAGTGAAGCTCCAGCACACATCATGAAGAGTGGGGATATTTGTGAAGACTCCACTGCATATTCAATGTTTCATTGTCTACTACCTTTCATGACTGAATGTGTCAGGACTGAAGAGTTTAGATCTGATCTGTTGGTTATGAGATCACTTAGCCCTGTCTATTTCATGCTGTATCTACTGTTTGACAATCCTGAGTTGTAGCTTCACCAGGTTGATTCTATATTTTTAGATGTAACTGATTATGCTTCTGGCATACCCTCCTGAACTCTTCATTGAACCATTGATCTTCTGGTTGATGGTAATGGAGCATATCCCAGATTGTTGAGGTTACAGATGGTGGTTGAATATAATTCTGCTGCTGGTGGCCTACAGCACCTCATAGATGCCTAGTTTTAAGTTGCAAGACATGTTCAAGACCTCCTGATTTTACACAGTGGTAGTAAAACACAACATGATGGAGGATATACAGAAGGACTGTGCAGGGGTCATACCTGTGTGGTGAGATCTGTAGCAGGTAGATTGAGGATGGCGCCAATGAGATTTTACCCTCTTGTTAATTCCCACAGCACCTGTTGTACACTCAACATAGCAGCACTATCCTTAGCACTTTACCAGCTTGGTCGGTAGTGGTGCTACCAAGCCACTCTTGGTGATGGATTTGACGTTTCTCATCCAGTGTAAGTTCCATGCCCTGTTGAGTGTTGATTCATCAGCCGAAAGGAGACTGTAAATGGTAATTCCTTGCCTGATGTCTGATCTGATGCCATGAGATTTCATGGGGCCTGGACTCCAGAGCAGTATTCCCTCTAAGCTGCATGACCACGGTACTGCTGTGAGGTTCCTGAGATTCTGTGTGCACTGATTGTCATGCTGAAACATTGACTTCTGGTTTCAGAAGTAGATACTGCACATGGACCTCTGAAGTATATTAAAATAAAATTAGAGGGAGTATTGTCCAGAGTCAACTTTGAGGTCAAACTTAACTTTAACAAGACTGTCAAACCATTGCCAGATTGGAGCATTGGAGAACCAATCAGGGTACAAATGTATAAGATCATACATGTCAGACCAAGTGGCAACAACAAATGGCATGATACCCTCCGGGGAGGGAAACGTCAATGACAGTGCAAACAACTACCATTAAAAGATCAGACAAATTAAAGATGGTGATGCAGAAACTGATGATAATAACAAATTGCTAATGCCTAAAATCAGTTGGGTGCAAAAATAGGTAAGTTGGCTAACTCAGAATGTAAGTATGTAATTCTTGTATATGAGAAAAGGATGTTTGGGATAAAGTACAATATTGTACCAATATGCCTCTTGGTTTGTCATTGTCAATGATCTCGACCATGAAGCTGTGACTGGAGGCACCCAGCTTCAGGCTGTTTCATTAAAGTTACAGTACAGGAAGACTGTTGTTTTGAAAACAAGAGACTTGGACTATCACACCGACACACAGAGCCAGAGACCAGACTTCACATTAATCCCCACACACAAACCCACACATTTGCTCACCTACACCAGGTCTCAAGCACATAGATCCATACATTGAAGCCACTGATCAAGTGAACATCAATCATTGAACAAATCACACGAGACAAGAAAAGAAAATCTGCAAGTACAGAGTTAGCTGTACTAAATGGTTCTCAGAACAGCTATTGTGTGTCATTTCAATTGTGTGAGCCAAAGCATGGAGTGACATTTCTGCAATACAAACAAATTGATGAAAACACAGAACAGGATAGTCAGCTTAAAAACAAAGTAAAAAAAAGGAGCAAATATTATTGAGCAAGAAAGTAATTCTGATTTCTTCTAATTCTGTTGAGAGGTCAAAACATTAGAAATGTTAATTCTGTTTCACTCTCCACAGATGCTGTTGGACCTGATGAGTATTTTGTGTTTAACCTCTACAAAGTCACTGGTTTTCCCAATCTCCTCACACCTTTCCTGAATTTCCATACCCAATGATGCTTTGGTCCCAAATGCCCATGACTATTGACCCATATAGCCTTCTCAATCTTAAACTATCTTTGCACAACCTGAAACGTCTTCTCTGACATTTTCTTTTATGTCCGGAATATAAATAGAGTCATAGAGATGTACAACACGGAAACAAACCATTTGTTCCAACTCGTCCATGCTGACCAGATATCCTAAATTAATCTAGTCCCATTTGCCAGCACTTGCCCCTTATCCCTTCCTATTCATATATCCATCCAGATGCCTTTTAAATTATATGATTGTACCAGCCTCCAACACTTCCTCTGGAAGCTCCTTCCATACATGCACCGCCTTTGTGTGAAAAAGTTGCTCCTTAGGTAGCTTTTAAATCTTTTCCCATTGTGACAGCTTAATGAGGTTTGAAGATGTTGGCAACCCCTTGGGAAGAACTGAGAGAGTGCAGTAAAGGTAGTGAGAGGGATGGGGCAGGTTAGAGTGAGGGTTATAATTTGCTCAAATATTTACAGCAACCATTTCTGTCAGAGTTCAGCTCTCCCAAATTTCAGTTTGCAACTGTAGTCTGAACCCTTACCTTGGGAAGCACTGCAATAAAGGATAAGCCATGGTTGAACAGGCTTGTGTTATTAATCAAGGCCATTTGATTGCATCTTAACACAGATATGTGAATAATTCTGGATTTCAAGCATAAAAATGTCATCAAAGCTTCATTATTAATAGGATAATGACCTATTCTCTGTGTCACTGATGCTAATAACTCATCCCTTCACTTTAGCAATCTGAATTATTAGGATGTTCTGACATAGTGTAGCCAGTAGATGTCAGTCTCCTCGTATATGTACACTTTTTTTTATAAATACCTGTACCGAAAAGAAAAAGTAATACAAAATAGTGTAACCACTTTACAGGTACAATATAATAACAGCATCAATATAAATTAAGAAAACTAATTACTAATCTTCTCTACAGACTACCAAAACACAAAGTAAGATATAAGAAAGAAGACTGTCTATATAAAATAAACTACAGTACAGTACATAACTAACAATAAAAAAAGTACAATGATTTTTAAAGAAGTGGTAAACATATAGCAAAGGTATGTGGGGCAGATGTTTGCCAGATCTTTTGCTTCTGTTTAACAGCTAAATTAAGCACTTCAGGTAACCTTCAAAACAGACTAGGTCAGATATTGAATATGAATGATAAAAATGAAAATCATTAAGGTGGCTATTGCTTCAGCAAACCCTGAATTTTAAATTTTTTAGCTTTTGTGTTCAAGTTCCTTCAAGGCCTCACATCTCTCTATAATTCCCTCCATCCCCAGTTTTATTTGCCCCACAATTGCAAGCTGGTCTTTCTGTTACTTAAAGCCCCAGGCTCTGGAATTTCAATTTAACCTCTTTACCTGTCTCTCTTCCTTTAGGCCTTTTGTAAAAAAAAGCTCCTCTTTAACCCAGTTTTTGATCATCTGCCCCATATCTCTATGTATCTAAGTGTCAAATTTTGTTTGATAAACCACTCCTTCGTATGTTTTGCTATTTTAAGGAAGCAATATAAATGCAATTTGCTTTTGCGATGATTAAATATATATGTAATCCGTTGATGTTATAGGGTGATATTTCCTGTGTGGTTCAGTGATTGCCTTGCTGGTTGTGTGGATTTCCATGTGGGTTCTGTCTGCTATGCTTCAAATGAAAATAAGATCATGAGTCTATTCAGCCTCTCAAGCTTGTTCTAATATTCATTGAACTATCATCTGTACTCTACCCTACATCAATCCACAGGCCATAGTGTCATATAGATCTACAGCATGGAAACAGATCCTGTGGTCCAACTCGTCCATGCCAATCAGATATCCAAAATTAATCTAGTCCCATTTGCCAGCATTTGGCCCATATCTCTTTAAACCCTTCCTATTCATCTATCCATCCAGATGCCTTTAAAATGTTGTAATTGAACCAGCACTTCCTCTGCTAGCTCATTCTATGCACACGCCAATCTTTGTGTGAAAAGGTTGCCCCTTAGGTCCCTTTTAAATCTTTCCCCTCTCACCCTAAACCTATGCCCTCTAGTTTTGGACTCTCCATCCCAGGGAAAAGACCTTGTCTATTTACCCTATCCATGTCACTTATGATTTTATAAACCTCTGTTATGAACTAGGCCAGACCACTCAAAACATTCTTAAGGAGGCAGCCCCAGACCATAACTTTGCAAATTGTTTCGGTAAGTGTACAGTGAAAATTACTCGGAGTAAGTTAGCTAGGTTGACTACCAGGTTTTAAAACAGACAAAAATGTATTCACAAAATTACACAATGAAACACAAAGAACAGAATAAACAACCGCTACAGAACTCAGTCAATCCAAACTAGACTAAGTTATGCTGTTCTGAATATACACAACAGTCCCAAAAAGCACCCTCTTAAAAACAGTAAAAATGAAACAAAGACTTACAGGTCGAAGTTAGAAGGGCAGAAGGAGAGAGAGTCTAGCAGCCAGTTTCCACACAGCCTACTGCTGAACCCCTGAACTAGTTCTGGACTGAACTGATCAGCTAGAGAGCTAGCCATGTTCCCTTCACTTATACAGGTTACTTCCAAAAACATAAAAGCTTTGGCCTAATGACTCACCTATATAAACAAAAAGTGTTCATCTCTGTACCAACTTGGAGCCTGGCCTGTTTACAACCCCTCTGAAAAAAACCAAGGACACAGTATCCTTGAGAAAAAGAACAGCTTTTAGAAAAAAAAGACCAGCTTTGTGACATCCCTCAGCTTCCGACGATGCCAAGAAAATAGCCCCAGCCTATTCAGCCTCTCCCTGTAGCTCAAACCCTCTAACCCTGGCAACATCCTTGTAAATCTTTTCTGAACCCTTTCAAGTTTCATAACATTCCTGCTATAGCAGTGAGACCAGAATTGAATGCAGTATTCCGATAGTGTCCGAATCAATGTCCTGTACCTCCACAGCATGACCTCCCAACTCCTTTACTCAATGCTCTGACCAATAAAGGAAAGCATACCAAACGCCTTCTTCGCTATCCTATCTTTCTGCGACTCCACTTTCAAGGAACTATGAACCTGCACTCCAAGGTCTCTTTGTTCAGGAGCACTCCCTGGGACTTTACTGTGAAGTGTATAAGTCCTGCTCTGATTTGCCTTTCCAAAATGCAGTACTTCATATTTGTCTAAATTAAACTCCATCTGCCATTCCTTGGCCCATTGGACTCTGAGATAACCCTCTTCACTGTCCACTACACCTCCAATTTTGGTGTCATTTGAAAACTTACTAACCATACCTCCTATGTTCACATCTAAATCATTGATATAAATGATGGAAAGCAGTGGTCACACTACTGGTCACAGGCCTTCAGTTCGAAAAGCAACTCTCCACCTCCACTCTCTGTCTTCTTTCTTTGCGTCAGTTTTGTATCCAAATAGTTAGTTCTCCCTGTATTCCATATAATCTAATCTTGCTAACCAGTCTACCATGAGGAACTTTATTGAATACCTAACTGAAGTCCACATAGATCATGGTCAGATAGCATCCAAGGAGCAGGAGAATCAACATTTCGGGCAACAGCCATTCTGCTGTTGCCTGAAACATCGACCTCCTGCTCCTCAGATGCTGCCTGACCTGCTGTGCTTTTCCAGCACCACACTCTCAACTCTGATCACCAGCATCTGCAGTCCTCACTTTCTCCATAAAAATCAAATCCAACCCTCTGCCCTCATCAATCCTCTTCGTTACTTCAAAAAACTCAATCAAGTTAGTGATTTCCCACATGCAAAGCCATGTTGACTATCTGTAATCAGTCCTTGCCTGTCCAAATACATGTACATCCTGTCCCTCAGTATTCCTTCCAACAACTTGTCCACCACTGATGTCAGCCTCACCAGTCTATACTTCCCTGGCTTTTCCATACCACCTTTCTTAAATAGTGGCAACACATTAGCCAACCTCTAGTCTTCCTCTGTGGCTATCGATGATACAAATATCTCAGCAAGCGGCCCAGCAATCACTTTCCTAGCTTCCCACAAAGCTTTAGGGTACATATAATCAGGTCCCAGGAATGTGTGCATCTTTATGCATTTCAAGACATCCAGCACTTCCTCCTCTGTAATATAGACATTTTTCAAGATGTCATTACTGCATTTATTTCCCTATGTTCTCTATCTTCCATATCCTTCTCCACAGTAAACACTGATGCAAAATACTTGTTTTGCTTTATGTCAGTTAATGCTCTTGAATAGCAAAATTAAAAATCAATTTTAGATTTAATTGAGCTACATACATGCTTTTTTTTGTTGGATAGAGTTCCTCACTTCTTCCACTTGAAATGTTTCTCTTCTAGCTCCTTCGGTGGATCAGTGGTTAGCACTGCTGCCTCACAGTGCCAGGGACCCAGGTTTGATTCCAACATCGGGCATCTGTCTGTGTAAAGTTTGCACGTTCTCCCCGTGTCTGCGTGGATTTCCCCTGAGTGCTCTGGTTTCCTCCCGCAATCCAGAGATGTGCAGGTTAGGTGAATTGGCCATGTTAAATTGCCCATAGTGTTCAGGGATGTGTAGGTTAGGTCTATTAGTCATGGGTAAATATAGGGTAGGGGAATGGGTCTGGGTGGGTTACTCTTCAGAGGGTCAGTGTGGATTTATTAGGCCAAAGGGCCTTTTTCCACACTGTAGGGATTCTATTAAAAAAATAGTCTGGTTCGGATTTTGAGAATATGTCTCTTTGTCCCAGGCTTCCCCAGCACTGGGGAAAAGAATTGGTTTACCAGATCAATTCCTTCCAAGAATCTCAGCAAGATCACCCATAACCAGGAATGAGACCTTAAGTTTATGTCTATGGTTTATATAATCTAACCTGGAGGCCTAGTAACAACCTAATGATCCTGTGCTGTTTCCTCCACATGAAATGTATTCTTTCCAAGATATCAAACCTAGAACTGTTTTCTAGAAAACCAGCTGATAAAGGATAAAATTGGAACCAATCATTACACGTTCATAATACACGTTATAATCAAATACCTCTTAATCCAATCACCACAGTTTTAGTCTATACATATCTGTAGGGTTCCAGTTACTACAGCCACATGCATACAAGTAAATACAATTAATATATAATTAACACAACATGCCAGATATCTGTTACCTTTTTTAAAATATATTTTTAATCAAACTATTCAGACTTGATTGACACACCACTGGAGAAGGCCAGAATTTGAACCAGTGGGTTTAAGCCTAGGCTTTTTCACCCAGAGGTAGGGTCACTATCCTTTGCACCACAAGAGTCCAAGAGTATTTTAAATTAACCAATGATATCAAATAAAGGACATAAAGGTGCCTTCTTAAAACAACATGAATAAAATCAAAATAAATATTTAAAGGAATCTTAACAAATCAAATTAAAATAACATCCCCAGGGTACTCTGACTCTATGAGTGCAGCACTCCAGTTACTCTGATGCTCACTGATTATAGAAGGCCTCAGGCTTACCAGTGGTTATTGAGTGCTCCCTATCCAGGGACACCCTAAAGCAGGCCTAGTCACAGAAGACAGTGGGACAAAGAACTTTACCCAAGCACTGTCTGGATCTGTTAATCACTATCAAAGCCAGGCCCAGGACCTGGTCCTATGATGAGATTATCCAATCTGTCTACTGCCCTCCACAACTGTCAAGGATTAAGAGGAGAATTGAAGTGCAACCAGAAATTGAGGAGCAGTCCCCTTCAAATTGCGGAAGATGAGGTGGAACTACTCAAAATCAACATAAACATGAGGCACGGACTCTTGCAAGTCACAAAACCTCCAGCAGTCTGGGAGTACATGTATCAACTTAAAACCCTATTTGCATGGGACTACACATCACAAACATCATCTACCCCAAATCCCAAAGAGACAAAAGGCTGACTCCTCTTAGAGAGGTCTCCATCTGGGACATTGCCAGTTGTGACTAAACAGGGCTTTGTAAAGATAGAGCAGCACACCCTCCTCTTTCTTTACTAATCCTCCTCTTTCTATATTAATCCTTTATTTATTGAGGCCAATATTCTATTGATTTTAATGATTTTAGTAATATGTGCACATTATTTTAGAGTTCTCCTGTTCCTCCTTTGTAAAAAAATTAATAAGTACTTTCTTGTTCCAAAGCCTTCCATGTTTCTGTGTTTAAATCCAACTGCCTCAGAGTTGCATACTCGCCTCATTTATCAATGTCTCTCCATGATGTGATGTTTCACCTAAACAAGCTCATATCCGATCAATCTCTGTGTCCTGTTTCTGTCCTATTGGAATTAACAGCTATTTCTCCCTGCCTTTGCCTTCCTGATCAGATTGCTGAAGAGCCTCTCCTCACAGTTAGTTAATTCCCAGGAAGCCTATAGACAGGCTTTCCATCACCAGATGTTTTTTTTGATTTGGAGATCATAAGCCCAGATATGTTTTACAAGTATGGTTGTATCTACATCCTAAAGTCTAAAAGGTAAAGGTTTCAAGCCACAGTCTGATTTCAGGATATCCATATAACATTCAAAGTCCGGAGTTCAAAGCATTACTCATGTATTTCAAAGTCAGCACTGTGAGCTGGATAGCATTGAATAGTGTGCATTCCTGCAGTGCTTTACATGCGGTCAGGATATTCCAATGTGCTTCACAACCAATCAAACACTTCCTGAAAGTAGTTTGCTGCTGTTATTTAGAAAATATGACTGCCAATTTTCACACAGCAAGATCCCTCAATAGTTTTATGTTTAGTAAGTAGTTCATCTGCTTTTAATGGTGCTGATTATGGTAACCTGAGAACAACATTTAGCCCTTTTAGTCTTTTTTATCATTCAGCAATGTCTTAGCTGATCTGTACATGAAGTCCACCTACCTACCTTGGTTCCCTTGCATAATAGAAATCTATCAATCTCACTTTTGAAATTGAGTCTCAATGCTCAAGAAAATTAAAATTGAGACTGAAAGATTTTTGTTCTTGAAGGCGATTAAGGGACCGAGGCACCTTGATGGTGTTAAGATTCCGATCAGCTATGGTTTATCTGATTGACAAAACAAGCAGGATGGTTCACCTCCAGTTCCCATGATCTTATGGGAGGGGTGAAGAAAACTGATAGAATATCAGGCAAAAAAAAATTATTCTGACTGCACTTTCATTTCCAGGGTGCAGTAACTGCAATAAAGCAGAGGTTACATCTAGCACAGAATCAGTGTTGCACGGTTCAATGGTCACAACTACAGACATAAAGGTTATTGAGTGTAAAGCAAGCCATAAAGTAAAAAAGAAACTTTTGTTTTTTTAACCTTTCTTTAAAAACATGTTATTGTGCTGAGTCAGCTAGGCAATGCCAGATATTAGAATTTAACTCAGTGTCTTTGGGTTGGAGGTGGGGGTGGGGACATTGGCAAAAAAAACAGTATTTCTGGAACCAATCATGAGATTTTATTTTGTTTATTTTGGACATGGGGGTGGGGTGGGGGTGGAGAAGAGATGTAGTTATCATTATAATGCAGGAAAGGTACCCTCCAACTTTTCACACCACTAACAGTCATGGCACATAAATTAGTATATAATCTGTTTTTGTGAATGTTGGAGGGTGAATAAATATTTACCAGGACATTGGAGAAACCCCCCTGCTTTTATTCAAGGTAGTGGATGAGAGTACTTCAGACAATAATAGTCAATGGATATTTTTCTGTCTGGTGGAAGATTTATAGTGAGTTTCCCTGGGTCTGTGTTGAGATCCTTGCTTTTCCAGATATATATTAATGATGTACATCTTGATGTGTAGTGGACAGTTTCTAAGTTTTAAGATGACATGAACTTGGAAGAACTGTAAACTGTGAGAAGACAGTTAGGAACTCCAAAAGGGCATTAGCAAGTTGGTGGAGTGGACCAATGTATGGTAGATGAGGTTCAATGCAGAGAGGTGTGAGCTGATGCACTTTGATAGGAAGAGCATTGAAAGACAATAGAGTCACAGAGTCACAGAGATGTACAGCACGGAAACAGACCCTTCAGTCCAACTCATCCATGCCGACCAAAGATCCCAAACCAATCTATTCCCACCTGCCAGCACCCCACCCATATCCCTCCAAACCCTTCCTATTCATATACCCATCCAGATGCCTTTTGAATGTTGCAATTGTACTAGCCTCCACCACTTCCTCTGGCAATCCATTCCACACACCCACCACCTTCTGCATGAAAAGTTTGCCCCTTAGGTCTCTTTTATAACTTTCCCCTCTCACCCTAAACCTATCCCCTCTAGTTCTGCTCTCCCCCACCCCAGGGAAAAGAGCTTGTCTATCCATGCCCCTTGTGATTTTATAAACCTCTATAAGGTCACCCCTCAGCCTCCAACACTCCAGGGAAAACAGCCCTAGCTTATTCAACCTCTCCCTATAGCTCAAATCCTCCAACCCTGGCAACATCCTTGTAAATCTTTTCTGAGCCCTTTCAAGTTTCACAACATCCTTCTGATAGGAAGGAGACCATGAACTGCACTCAATACTGTATTCCAATAGTGGCCTAATCAATGTCCTGTACAGCGTCAACATGGTCTCCCAACTCTTGTACTCAATACTCTGACCAATAAAGGAAAGCATACCAAACTCCTTCTTCACTATGCTATCTGTCTGCGACTCTACTTTCAAGGAGCTATGAACCTGCACTCCAAGGTCTCTTTGTTCAGCAACACTCCCTAGGACCTTACCATTAAGTGTATAAGTCCTGCTAAGATTTGCTTTCCCAAAATGCAGCATCTTGCATTTATCCAAATTAAACTCCATCTGCCACTTCTCAGCCCTTGGCCCATCTGATCAAGATCCTGTTGTAATCTAAGTTAACCTTCTTCGCTGTTCACTACACCTCCAATTTCGGTGTCATCTGCAAACTTACTAACTGTACCTCTTGTGCTCACATCCAAATCATTTATGTAAATGACGAAAAGTAGTGGACCCATGTGGTGTAAAATTCCAAGCAGTGGAATGTGGTGAAACGGTTAAAAATTATGTCCCAATACATGTGTGAATCTAACCGGAATGGAGGTGTTGCTTAGTCCCGTGTGAATCTTCTTATCTGTATGTAACCAGAATGGAATGTGTTTTTTAGCCTTGCTCTGCTGTTCACATGAATGTTTATATCTGGAAGGGAGTATATCAGCTGGAAAAGTCTCCAGTTCGGTGAGTCTGCTCCGGGGTTACGTTTAACCGCCGAGCGTGGGTTGTTGGCAACCGCTCTACGAGAACTGACGGCTCCCAGTTTTTGTAACATGTAGAGTGAGTATAAGCCAGACCCGTTGTGCGACACTGCGGGGAATAAAATGCCCATATTCTAGCAGTCTCGCCTCTTGGTCGTTTGTTCTGTGTCAGACTACTCTCCTACGAACCTGACCTTGAGAATTTTTTAGAACAACCCAGCACCAATCCTTGTGGCACTCCACTGGTCACAGGCCTCCAGTCTGAAAAACAACCCTCCAACACCACCCTTTGTCTTCTAACTTCGACCCAGTTCTGTATGCAAATGGATAGTTCTCCCTGTATTCCATGAGATCTAACCTTGCTCACCAGTCTCCCATGGGAAACCTTGTTGAACGCCTTACTGAAATCCATATAGATCACGACTACTGCTCTGCCCTCATCAGTCCTCTTTATTATTTCTTTAAAAAACTCAATCAAGTTTGTGAGACATGATTTCCCACACACAAAGCCATGTTGATTATCCTGAATCAGTTCTTGCCTTACCAAATACATGCGCATTATGTCCCTCAGGATTCCCTCCAACAACTTGCCCACCACCAAGGTCAGGCTCACTGGTCTATAGTTCCTTGGCTCCAGTCTTCTGGCACCTCACCTGTAACTATTGATGATACAAATATCTCAGCAAAGGGCCCAGCAATCACCTCCCAAGCTTCCCACAGAGTTCTAGGGTACACCTCATCAGGTGCTAGGGATTTATCCACCTTTATGTGTTTCAAGACATCAAGCAATTCCTCTTCTGTAATATGGACATTTGTCTAGATGCCACCATCTATTTTCCTACATTCTATATCTTCCATGTCCTTTTCCACAGCAAACACTGATGCAAAATATTCTTTTAGCATCTCCCCCATCTCCCGCAGCTCCACACAAAGGCCGCCTGGCTGATTTTTGATGGGCTTTATTTGCTCCCTAATTACCCTTTCATCCTGAATGCTTTTATAAAAACCCTTTGGATTCTCCTTAAGTCTATTTGCCAAAGCTATCTTATGTCCCCTTTTTACCCTCCTGATTTCCCTCTTAAGTATTACCTTTTCCAAATAATTAAGGTCTGGAATGCATTGCCTGGAAGTGTAGTGGAGACAGGTTCTATTGAAGTCTTCAAGAGGACATTGAATGAATAATTGGAGAGAAATAGTGTGTAAGAGTATGGGGAAAAAGCAGAAGATTGGCCCTAGGTAACTATGAGAGTAGATGAGAGTAAACCGGTTGATGTGATGTATATGGATTTCAGCAAGGCGTTCGATAAGGTTCCCCACAGTAGGCTATTATACAAAATGCGGAGGAATGGGATTGTGGGAGACATAGCAGTTTGGATCAGTAACTGGCTTGCTGAAAGAAAACAGAAGGTTGTAGTTGATGGAACATGTTCATCTTGGTGTCCAGTTACTAGCGGCATACTGCAAGGGTCGGTGTTGGGTCCACTGCTGTTCGTCATTTTTATAAGTGACCTGGATGAGGGCTTAGAAGGGTGGGTTAGTAAATTTGCGGATGACAGTAAGATCGGTGGAGTTGTGGATAGTGACGAAGGATGTAGTAGGTTGCAGAGAGACATAGATAGGATGCAGAGTTGGGCTGAGAGGTAGCAAATGGAATTTAATGTGGACAAGTGTGAGGTGATACACTTTGGCCGGTTAATCGGAATGCAAAGTACTAGGCTAATGGTAGGATTCTTGGGAGTGCAGATGAGCAGAGAGATCTCGGTGTCCACGTACACAGATAGTTGCCACCCAGATTGACAGGGTTGTTAAGAAGGCATACAGTGTTTTGGCCTTTATTAATAGGGAGTTGGAGTTCCGGAACCAGGAGGTTATGCTGCAGCTGGTACAGCCACACTTGGAGTATTGTGTACAGTTCTGGTCACCGCTTTATAAGAAGGATGTGGAAGCTTTGGAAAGGGTGCAGAGGAGATTTACTAGGATGTTGCCTGGTATGGAAGGAATGCCTTACGAGGAAAGGCTGAGGCCTTGAGGCTGTTCTCGTTAGAAGAAGGTTGAGAGGTGACTTAATAGAGACATACAAGATAATCAGAGGGTTAGATAGGGTGGACAGAGACAGCCTTTTTCCAAGTATGGGGACGGCAAACACGAGGGGACACAATTTGAAAGTGAGGGGATATAGGTATAAGACAGATGTCAGAGGTAGTTTCTTTACTCAGACAGTAGTAAGGATATGGAATGCTTTGCCTGCATTGGTAGTAGATTTGCCAAGTTTAAGTGCATTTAAGTCTTCATTGGACTGGCAAATGGACATATATGGAATAGTGTAGGTGGGATGGGCTTCAAATTAGTATGACAGGGCAGCGCAACATCGAGGGCTGAAGGGCCTGTACTGTCCTGTAATGTTCTATGTTCTATGCTTGTTTGAAAAGCCAATCTAGGCATGGTAGGATGAATGGCCTCCTGGAACAATTCTGTGATTCTTGTGCCAATGTATTTTTCCCATGAGGAAAGCTGAGTCTTCAGTTTAACATCACACTTGAAACCTGAGTACAAAAGAAGTAAAAGCAAAATATTTCAGATGCTGTAAACCTGAAGTAAAAACAAAAATGCTGGAGAAGCTCAGCAGGTCTGGCAGCATCTGCGGAGAGAGAAACAGAATCAATCAATATTTCAAGTCATATCTGATTCTTTTTCAGAACTGGAGTAGTTGGGCAAATAGCTTAGTTACATTTAAGAGGAGGCTAGGTAAGCACAATAAAAGAGAAAGAAATAGACCCTGGCACAGAATTTTATAGCATAGCCCATTGGTCCATCATACTTGTGCTGTCATCAAGCACATATTTATTCTAACTCTAGTTTCCAGCACTTGGCACATGACCTTGTGTGCTATGGCATTTCCATTGTTCATCTAAGTATTTCTTAAATGTTGTGAAGGGTCCCAACTTTACCATCCTTTTCAGCAATGTGCTCCTGATACTCCCACCTTCTGGGTGAACGATTCTTTCCTCAAATCCCCTCAAAATCTCCTGCCCCTTACCTTAAATTTATTCCCTTGGTTAACAGCCTCACTAATAAGAGGAAATTTTCCTCCTGTATATGCCTCTCATAACCTTGTACACCTCAATCAGGTTCCTCCGCATCCCCCCCACCCCACCCCCCTCAGCCTTCCCTGCTCTAAGGAAAACAACCCCAGTCACCCTTCAGAGCTGAATCACTCCAGGCTAGGCAACATCCTGGTCAATCTTCTCTGGACCCTCTCTTTTTCTGAAGTATGGCAAGCAGAACTGCACACAATGCTTCAACTGTGGCCTAACCAATATCTTATACAGCTCCGTCATAACTTCCCTACTCTTGTATTCAATACCTCGAATAAGTCCATAAAGGGTGGTGCTGGAAAAGCACAGCAGGTCGGGTAGCATCTGAGGAGGAGGACAGTTGACGTTTCAGCCAGGACCTGATGAACTGTCCTCCTCCTTGCTGTGCTTTTTCCAGCACCACAATTCAGTTCTGACTCTCCAGTATCAGCAGTCCTCACTGTCTCCGAATACCTTTACTAATATGGGCAAGTATTTCATATGCTTCGTAACCACCCTATCCACCTGCCCTGTTTTTAAGGATCTATGGATGTGTGCACCAAGGTCCCTCTGATCCTCAGTACTTCTCAGGGCCCTATCACTCAATGAGTAATGCCTTGCTTTGTTAATCTTCCGAAAATGCATCTGAAATAACTCCACAGAAACCAGTATCTCGTCACCAATTCACCCTTTATTTACCTGTGAAACATCCTTGACACTGATCCAACTCCCATAGAGCCAGCTCTTAGAGTGAACAAGATGTCTAACTCTCCTGTATTTATCTGTCAGCCAGGATTCCCTGTTTGGACCAGATTAACAGCCCCTGTGAAGGAAGTCATATTCTATGAGGTCCACCTGGTTGACATCACTACTATCACAATAACTCACTGTACACTTTTCAGTATTAAACTTTTATTTGCCATGTACTGCCCATCTGACCAGCCATCTGTACCATCATGTAGTCTAAGGCTTTCCTCTTTGTTATTTGCCACACCACCAATTATCATGTCATCTCTGAGTTTATTGATCAAACATTTTATATTCATGTCTAAATCATTAATGCACATTACTAAAAGCAAGGAACCCAGCACCAAACCCTGCAGTGTGCCACTGGACATAGGTATCCAAACAGAAACAATTTTCAGCCACCACCCTCTGCTTCCTGCCATTAAATTAACTTTGGATCCAATTTACCAAATTGCCCTGGATCCCACGGAGTCTTAGCTTTTTGAACAATGTCCCAAAGCCCAATGTCAAAAGCCTTACTGGGTGAGATGAAGACAGGTGGAAGGGGTGGGGATGGAGGGCTGTGGGAGTCATAAACACTATTTGGACCTGTGAGGCAACATTTTCACGCAGAGGGTGGTGTATGTATGGAACGAGCTGCCAGAGGAACTGGTAGAAGCAGGTACGAATAGAACATGTAAAAGATATTTGGACAGTACAAGGATAGGAAATGTTTAGAAGGATGTGGGCCAAACATAGGTAATTGGGACTAGTTTTGTTTAGGAAACCTGTTCGGCATGGACAAGTTGGACTGAAGGACCTGTTTCTGTGCTGTGTTACTCTACGACTCTGACTCTAGAAGTTAATGTGCTATCCACTAAACCAGGGTGGATTCTTAATTGACCAATGGTTAATGAACATATTCTAATCTCAGATAAATGGTTAGCATGCCACAACAAGATCAGGATTAGTGGTGCTGGAAGAGCACAGCAGTTCAGGCAGCATCCAAGGAGCTTCGAAATCGACGTTTTGGGCAAAAGCCCTTCATCAGGAATACAACAAGATCAGTTCATTTGTGATACAATCCAGGTCAGATAACCCATTGACATTCACCTTTCCAGTATATAGCACTGAAACCAAGTGAAAGATAGGATGGGCAAGTGTTCTGTCTGACCACTGACCAAGCTCGAGAGATGTTCCCCGTGGCCATTAGTGTTAGGTGACCATTAATCTGTCAAAGAGTCAGAAAGTCTGATCAGACTTTTTTTTTTAACTGTTATGTTTCGAGTTGCACTGAACAAGAGTTCCTGGGATTTAACTTCTACATTTTATAATAATTCATGGGACTGCCTTAAAATCGTTAAACTGCTAACTCCTTGTGAAAACTAAATCCCTCAGAGTTAAAATATACTAAAACCTCTTTCCCCACTGTTCTGTTTGAACAATAGTGTATGGGCTAAAAGAAAGAGTGCTTTACAGTCAGGAGGGACAATTCTGAAGAAATGATGGAGGTGGCTGAATAGATTAGTAATTATTCAGCTGACTGAATAGATTGCTAATTTTCATTTAATTTGCATTCCACAGACTACATGCATTTATAATGAGATGAACCAAGGGGCTTTATTAGAGATGATGCACTAGAGTGATATTTTTAACTGTGATTTTCAGCATTTTGTTAGAAATATGTCAATGGTATAGATTACTGCATCACGTGGCCATTGTGGGCATCAACGTCCATCCAGCTCAATCTTAAATGTGCTTTTGTTTCCAACTGACTAGATTGATTTGTTTGAATTTCAAGAACGTAGAGTGTTTGGAAAGAACAGTGCCTCATTGTTGGATAAATCCTAAACCAGAACACTAATCTGTGTAAGTAATGATAATCTAATACAATACAGTGAGGATAGAAGGACACCATTCAGGCACTTGTGCAGCTATCTGATTGACCCCACTCCTCTGATATACGGTGGTTAATCAGAACATTGAGGCAATTTTCTGTTGCCTGGAGGTGGTGAGAAAGGGCAAATTATTGGCGCTAGAGAGATGCTTGTCCCCTTCTTATCACTTCAGCAATTAAGTGCTGGGAGAAAAGGTCCTTTGGGGCCAGCTTTTTAATGGTCAATTAACAACAACTTGACCAAAGGACCTCAACTCATCACTGGCCTCATTACCTGCATTCCCAGCAGGAAAGAGAATCATGTGTCTGCCTGGCTTGGAATTCAGGAAACCTGCTGAGTTACAGGAATGGTGTGGGAGGTCTCTATGAGTCCCTGTTCAGAATCAAGTAGGGACAGGGATGTGGAACATTGCGGGGGAGCGTCTTTGAAAGTCACCTCCTCTGCCTCTGCCTCCTCTGCCTGATTACCATACCCTCCCACCCTCCGATTCCCTATGAATCTCAGTCCTTGAAACTCAAAAAAAAAAGCCTTCTCATCATTGAATGTCCTGATGATCTAGGCTTTCAGCGATGATCGCTAGGCACAGAAACATCCAGCTTCTGAATGTTGGTCAGCTTCTGTTCAGGTAGAACTTTAAAAGTTGATTCCTGCAATTTACCGGGGTGCTCACTGAGAGGCTTTTAATGAGCTGATTGAGACTTGAGACAACATTTTCTGTAATTGATGAGAGTGGACAGTCAGTTGTTCTTGACCATGCTTGCCCCCCCTACAATTTGACTGCAAAATGGAAAATGTTGGCCTTTGTGGTATATTTTTATACTATACATAATGAGCTAGGAACTAATTGTCATGTTTATATCCCAGGGTTTCACATTCACTGCTGTATTGTGGTCATGAACTGAGTAACAATGTATCAGTCCACATCCGGCCACATGGACAACAGCGAGAATTGCACTGGACAGAACTCCAACATTCTGACTCTAAAATGTGGTTATTTCTAACTTACACGAGACAGAGGGCCCTAGTAATACTGGCTCCAAAACCGCTAGTATTTGACATGTGATCCAAGGACACCATGTTGCACAACGTAAGAAATCACACCTTACCCAAAATAACTATCATTTGTCATTGATAGAGAGACAGTCACATAACAGACTAATAGTCTGTGTGATCTTCTGGATGGGTTTTGATCACCTGAGGAAATCAGGGAGGAATTTCCCAGAGTGGTAACCATTGGTGCTTGAGGAAGCAAGTTTCTCATTTTGCTCTAGTATCATGATAGTGGGCAGGTTCAATGGACCACAAGTTCCTTCTTATCCATCAGGTTTGTGTGTTTTCATTGCAGCTGCCTGTGTCTCAATCACACCGTGTCCTGTTTTCCTATCCTCTCTGTGCTTGCAGTCTTACATTGGCAAGCAATGTCTTAATTTTGAAATTCTCATCCTTTTTTTTCAAATCCTGTCATGACATTGCCACCTCAGTCTCTAATTTTCTCCAATTCCAAGATATCTTTGCTGGCCTGATTCTGGCCTTTTGTCTGTCTCAGATTTTAATGGCTCCAACATTAGTGGCTGTGTCTTACATTGTCTAAACTCTGGGAGGCTCTCCCTATCTAACTTTCCTCCAAAATATCCCTTTAACCTCTCAAACATTTTGTCATCTGAGCTAATTCTGCCTCTGTGGCTCAATGTCATACTTCACATGGTAATGCTCCTGAAAAGCATCTTGGACCATTTCTTTACATTCAACTAGCACCTTTTATAAAAATTGTTGTTGAACTGGCTGGTCATGTTACTGAAATCTTTGATGACCTGGTCAGATGTGTTTTCATTGATGTTTATAATGGACTTCCATTACTTGGTTGATCATCCTTTCTTCATTTCTTATGTGGCGTAAATGTAGTCAGATATTAGTGTAATCTCCCTGCATCAATTGCAGGTTCATCAAAGTTCAGGTGCTGCCTGTTATAAAGATAAAGACATTGGACTTCATACTGTAAAACATGTAGCTGCTTCCTCAGCATTTTGATGAACTAATTTTGCTGAATTCAGCAAACAGCACCAGCTGGCTCGAAAGCCTAGCAACATTGCGATCACCTGTTATTTTCTTGCTTGAAAACTCATTGTCCCAAAGGTTTATGTAAATTGGCAACAGGGAGCAAAGCAAATGGTGCTAATGGAATTTTCCACCCAATGTTTCAATTTTGCTTTCATTTTGATTCTACTGTAGAAATACCACTGTCATTCTCAAAATGTTCGCCATTAAACTGCTGGGAGGTTGAGATGGAGATTTGCTCCATAACTTCCAGGGGACTGCCTGTTCGGTAGTCTCTCACCTGCCCACGATTTGATGCTGTAATGAATGAGGAAACTTGCTGTCTGCAAAGTTTCACATATATTAGCAGTGACTGCAATACTCCAAATATAATTAGATTTAAACAGAACTCACATCTATAATTTTATGTGAGCTTTATTTCAGTTAGCCACATTGCATAAAACTCTTCCAACCCGATTTCTAGTTCTGTTTCATATATTTATACCAGCAATTCAAGCCCAATTAACTGTTATTTACTATATCTTATCACCTGCCCCTCATTCCATTAGGTCACAGACATTCTTTCAGACCATATTAAAGATTTAAAAAATCACACAACATCAGGTTATAGTCCAACAGGTTTAATTGGAATTACTAGCTTTATTAAATATTAAATATTATATTTTTAAATATTAAAGATAACACTGTAAAGCATGTAGTATTTCAGTAACAGTATTAACTGGCTGTAAAGTGCTCAGGGATGTCCTGATGTGGGGGAAAAAAAATAAACATGAGTGTATGTTTTCCTATCTTCCTGGTGGTGGAATTTGAATGAAGATTCGTGCAGTTTGTGTCTTTCACTGTGTCTCACACCTGCACGCACACACCATGGGTGCTGGGGAAAAAAAAACACTTAGGTGGTAGTGTGGGGGTTAAAGAGAATAAAAAAATAAATAAATAAATAAACAGGGAATTGTGGGGGTTTAAAAAATAAAAAAATATATAACCAGGAGGTTCACACAGCATTAAAAATAAAGAAACAGGAGTGTTTTCACTGTATACACACACACACACACCATGGGTGCTGGGGAAAGAATAAGCACTACCGCACTTAGGTGGTAGTGTGGGGGTTAAAAAAAGAAAAAAAAACATGAGTGTGCTGGCCATAAACAGGTCCAGGCAGCGGGCTGTGGAGGGGGTCGTTAGGGCCGACTGCCTGCCCCTCTTCCGCGGTTACGTTAGAGCCCAGGTGTCCTTGGAGAAGGAGCATGCGGTGTCCACCAACACCCTGGAGTCGTTCAGGGAGAGGTGGGCGCCGCAGGGAGTGGAGTGCATTATTTCTCCCTCCAACTCTATTTTGATTTAGTTCCTACCCTCCCCTTCACTGTTTTGATCACGCAGCACTGCCCTTTGATGTGAAGGGCAGTGTTTGTCACTGGCCACCCGGATGTTTTCCTATCTTCCTGGTGGTGGAAATTGAATAGAAATTCGTGCACTTTGTGTCTTTCATTGTGCCTCACACCTGCACACACACACCATGGGTGCTGGGGAGAAAATAAGCACTACCGCACTTAGGCGGTAGTGTGGGGGTTAAATTTAAAGAAAGAAAATAAAATAAACATGAGTGTGCTGGCCATAAACAGGTCCAGGCAGCGGGCTGTGGAGGGTGTCGTTAGGGCCGACTGTCTGCCCCTCTTCCGCGGTTATGTTAGAGCCCGGGTGTCCTTGGAGAAGGAGCATGCGGTGTCCACCAACACCCTGGAGTTGTTCAGGGAGAGGTGGGCGCCGCAGGGAGTGGAGTGCGTTATTTCCCCCTCCAACTCTATTTTGATATAATCCCTGCCATCCCCTCCCCTTCACTGTTTGATCATACAGTATCGCCCTTTTGTGAAGGACACTGCTTGTCACTGGCCACTCAGGTGTTTTCCTATCTTCCTGGTGGTGGAAATTGAATAAAGATTCATGCACCTTGTGTCTCTCACTGTGTCTCACACCTGCACACACACACCATGGGTGCTGGGGGAAAAATTAAGCACTACCGCAGTTAGGGGGTAAACAAAAAGAAAAAAAAACATGAGTGTCACTCTAGGAGTTAGCTCTGAACTAGCCTGGTCAGTGACATGTATTATGCATATGTAAATAAAGATGACTTGGTGATGGCATACATGTAATGTTAAAGGATTAAATTGTACTATCTCTCTGGACATTAATGTAATGTTAAAGGGTTACACTGTACTATCTTTCTCCAGAAGCTGACATTCTGGAAGTGAGTGGGGGCGACATTCATGCAGGAATGTGGATGACTCACACTTCATTTGGGCAGCCATTTACTACTACTCTCCTGCAATTATCAAATTAAACTCTCATTCAGTCCCTTCTATTCAGAAATGCTTTCCACCCATTCCCAGCCAATCAAATTCATTTGCATGATCATCCCCTGATACTGAAGCATATCACACCTGCATTGTCTAGGGACATAGGGAGCCAGAACTCATTTGCAGGGCTGTCCTGAAGCTAGGACATATCACATCTGCATTGTCTTAGGGAATCACTGAGTCAAGAAATCATTTGCATAACGATTCCCCAGGATTAGAGCATTTACATTTACATTATCTTCAAGGATGATCTCATCCTACCATTGTATCTGGAGTAACATGTGGTTATGGGGGGAGTGGCTAGAGTACCTGTGAGCATTACCAACTGACCTATATAAAGGGGATGTGTTTTCTTTGTTCGTGGCCTCTTTGACTTGACACTACATGCCTGTGAAGAGTGTCAAAGAGGGTCACCTAGCTTGTACAGGCTTTAATAAAGTTTAACTGTTTATAGAAGTTGGTGTGTGCAAATTGGATCTCGTGTGTGAAACCTCAGGAAGAGAACCTAACATACAGGCCTTTGTGAAGTGTCACAGGACAATCTACTAGAAATAAAAGTGATCACAATGTGAGAGGGGGATGGAGAGAAAAGCACCTTAATGACCTCAAGATGTCTCAAAGCACATTGCAGCCAATTTGTTATTATCGCAGGGTACTCATGATTGTGCTATAGAATATGCAGCAGTCAGTTTGAGCATCGCAGTATTTCACTAGCAAAGTGATAATGACCAGATAATTTGCTTTTTTGTGCTTGGATGTGTGACATATTTGTCAAGACCATCAAGCACGTAATAGTACTGGGATCTCTATCCTTACTGGAGAGGGAGAAAAGGCCTCAGTTTAACATCTCAATGAAAAGACGGTCGGTAGATTCTTCTGTCCTCCATCCTAGGGCAGGGGCCATGTAATTAAATGAGATGGTGGTGGCTGAGGACTCTATTCCTATGCATCACATCCCAATGAAGACTGTAGTGGGAAGGGCAACTGAGAGCCTTACCTCATGCCTCCAACTAAGGGCCTTAAGTGAGCAATTATAAGCAGTGCTCTGATTGGCTGGCACTCTGTGGGTGGGACTTCTGCTTCATGCTCTTTCATCCCAGGAGGAGATCCAACATTGGCTTGTCAAGCTGAAGACACAGCAGGTCTTCCTGAAAAGAGGCAGTTTTGGTCTCCTTCCAGGTCTTCAGCCAGTGGCCAAAAGCCCCAATGCTTCCAGAAGACTTTGTCTGTGCATTTCTCATAGAACAGCATCCTTACTTACTGAAGCAAAAACATCATCCTGGAATTCATGCTTAAATATCTGGAATATGACTTGGACCTTTTGACCCTATCCAATGGAGTGCTCCCACTAAGTCAAATTGTAAAACATAACAAGGAGATTTTGTATTACTGATTGCTATCATACTAGAATTTGCATGTGTACTGTGGGTGAGGCAGACCTATGATATTCACCATGGACAAATATCCTACCAAGGATCACTGAGTAGGCTGACACATGAGGAAGAGTTGCTTGTTCTGAGCTACGAAACACTGCAAACACCATAACATTGTACAAAATAAAAGGATCTTCAGAGCAAGAAGGGACGAAACTGGAAGAGGGGTGGGGAATGAAGGGGAGCAGCTCTCCTGAAGAAATCTATTTATATTCAACTACTTATCAGTTACAATAGTGAAACAAACTATTCAACCCAACCAGTCAAATCCAATGTTAAAAGTTTCACCCATTCTATTGGCTTAAACTGCCCATCACTAAACCTTTGTATTGTATAGTTTCCCTCTTGTATTTATCTAGCTTCCCTTCAAATGCAACTTTACTATTTATCTTAAACATTCTTTTGTGGTGTTGTGTTTTTCATATTCTCTTTACTCTTTGGGTAAAGGTTTCTTCCATATTCCCTAATGGATTTAATAATGATTTTCTTATATTTATAATGACTGGTCTAGTTGGTCAAGTTGTAAGTGGAAGGATCTTCCCTAATTAACCCTTACATAATAAAGACCACTATGTGGCCACCCTTTAGCCTTCTCTTTTACACAGAAAAGAACATGGGCCTGTTCAGTCTTACAAGAAATATATAATCTCGCTGTTCTGGAATAATGTTTGTTATTTGCCATGGGTGAAAGGAAGAGAATCTTTTCTTTTTTCCTCAGTGATATACACATTACAAATATAAACATTTGGGCAGTACAGTGGCTCAGTGGTTAGCACTACTGCCTTACAGCACCAGGGACCCAGGTTCAAGTCCAGCTTTGGGTAGCAGTTTGTGTGGAGTTTGCATGTCCTCCCTATATCTCCGTGAGTTTCCACCCCATGCTCCTGTTTCCTCCCACAGTCCATAGATGTGCAGGTTAGGTGGATTGGCCATGCTAAATTGCCTGTAGTATTCAGGGACATGCAAGCTTAGTGTATTAGTCATGGAAGATGTGGGGATTACAGGGGTAGGGTGGGAGAATGGGTCTGGGTGGGATGCTCTTTGGAGGGTTGATGCAGACTTGATAGCACTTTAGGGAACCTATGTGCCTGTTAACTCTACAACCACAGTTCAATCTGTGTCCATTTACACAGTACAAGTGAATCTCAAGATAATACATACAACTAAATACAGAGAAAATACAATTAATATTTATACATTCATTTGGCAGTTTCAACAGTGCCTTTTATGGACACCAGACAGTTTATGGTATTTTAAATGAAGTCAAACAAAGGTACTTTCTGGCAGTGCTTGGAATCTGATAGTAGCCCAACTGGTAAACTCACCCAGAATGTTGTGTGAATTAAGTGCTGAACCATAAATGATCCCAGACATTGCCATTTGGTCACTGCAGTAACTCAGTGAGGTAGAGCAGCTGTTAGTTTATTTACCGGCTTCTATGACTGCATCAAATGAGAAAGAAGGAAGTTATGGTTAGAGGACACTTATTGTGGTTTTTTGTAACAGGAAAATGCACGCAAAATATTTCTTGAAGAAAGCAACACCAGATAGTCTAGTTTTAGAAACCATAATGTGCAAAGATTATAGCAAATATCTGCAGTAATAAACTGATTTACAGAACCACGGTAGATTTAGTGACTTTTAACTAGTTATCAGCAATTTAGTTTTTTGAAAATTTAACTTTGAATTTTGTTTGTGAATTGGAGTAACTTTCAGTATAGTTTCTTGATAAAGATCACATTCAGCAGCATTTTCTTAGCTATCTTTTTTTGCTGTTTATTCTCAAATATCTATCTCTGCGGGCATCAGTTTCTGTTAGTAGGTTACAGATCTATCGGTGTTTGTACCTTAGCATGAACTCATCACAAACTAGGGACTCACCCACTGTGAGCCCTTCCTGATGAAGGGCTTTTGCCCGAAACGTCGATTTTGCTGCTCGTCGGATGCTGCCTGAATTGCTGTGCTCTTCCAGCACCACTGATCCAGAATCTGGTTTCCAGCATCTGCAGTCATTGTTTTTACCACTGTGAGGAAGTGCCAGCTTCTCTCAGTTGGTAGGTTGTTATGTCTGAATCAGGTGGTTGTGGGTTCAAGTTCTGTTTATACACACAAATAATACTGATGGTCCCAGTGTAGTATTGAAGAAGAGCTGCACTTTTCAATATTGAAGAAGAGCTGCACTTTTCAATATGTTAAACCTCAGTCCTGTCTTCCCACTCAGGCAGATGTAACCAACTCCATGGTGCTACTTGGCAATAAGCAGGAGAATTTGTCCTAGTCAATATTCATTCCTCAACTAGCATAATAAAAATTACTCACGGTCAGTAATCCAATTGTTTTTGTGACACCTTACTTGGGCAATTGACAGTTGTATTTACCTAATTAACAACAATGAAAACATTTAAAGATAGTTGATTGGCTGTGGACAGCTTTGGGATGTTTTGACAATATAAAAGGTGCTATATAAATGTAAGATTTTTCAAAGGTTCAATAGCACATTAGCTTTAATCCATTGAGCTATCAGTAGAGATTGACTATGCTTAAAATTATGTCTAAGCCTGGGACAAATTAATTCCCTGCTTTGTAGCTTTGAAGAACACAATTCATTGTCTTGCAGATACTATGACCATGCTGCCTCATTTTTCAATTCACTTTTCTATTGCTTCTGGGGTACCAGTGCTTCAAAATTCATCCACATCATTGCCAGTGATATCACTTATTAGCGTAGTATGAATTAAAGAAGGCCAAAATGAATGAAAACTACTTGCAGTCTAATTCAATGATTATTCAGCAGAAAGCAGGGAATTCATGGGGATGGAGGGGGTGCGGGTGGTGAGAAAGATTGACTGGATAACATTGTGAAGCCGTCTGTGGGGGATGGGATCTCATAATGATAGCAAGACACAAGGCCAAAGTCCAGTGAAAGTAGGCTGACTGGATTAGGACAAATGAAAATTTCTAGAAAATACTGCAAATATAAAACAGGTCAGCTGGCATCTGAAAGAAGACAAGTTATGGTTTCTTGTGGTACTTGATTTCAGAACTAGGATTCTCTGGAGGAGAGGCACACTCCTGCATGGACTGATATTGCATAAAACAGGTGCCAAGGTTGTATCCTTCAATTTAAAAGACGAAAGCTTGAGGGTATGAGCAAAGGGACTGCAGTTCTTGTATACATCCAGATATTAATGCATTCTCATTACAAGTGACTGTAAATTTGCAGAATTTAAAGTGCAACCATTTATGCTTGGATCATATTTTTTCTTTGTTTCTATGTTAAAAAGAAAATTGAATAATTCTATTTCTTGGGTCTCACTGCCACCTTATAAGGCTTAATGTACCAACCTGCATACTGTACAAATAAATGTTGCTCCATTTCATGTCAAAGACGATGATTATAGACATTAGTGAATGTGAAAACCATGTAGATTCCCTTGCATTCTAGCCAAACTAAGCAGAATGAAATCTTTCATTCAAGCAGGAAATCAAAGTTAATACTCTTGCTTTTCATGGACTAGGAGACAGAACTGTGTGATTCAATCCTCAAAACACTAATAATAATTCTGGTATCCCATGTGAAAAATATAAATACTATATATTCAAAATCTTCATCCTGTGCACACGTCTGACAACTTTTTCAATTATAAGTTCCTTTGACCACTTCTGTAATGAGAAATACTCATGTAATAAAAGCCAGGCATGGTGGCACAGTGGTTAGCACTGCTGCCTCACAGTACCAGAGACCTGGGTTCAATTCTCGCCTCAGGCAACTGTCTGTGTGGAGTTTGAACATTCTCCCCATGTCTGCGTGGATTTTCTCCAGGTGCTCCGGTTTCCTCCCACAGTCCAAAAATGTGCAGGTTAGGTGAATTGACCATGCTAAATTGCCCGTAGTGTTAGGTGAAGGGGTAAATGTAGGGGAATGGGTCTGGGTGGGTTGCTCTTCAGAGGGGTGGTGTGGACTTGTTGGGCCTAAGGGCCTGTTTCCACACTGTAAGTAATCTAATCTAATTATACCTCCAGTTATACCTGCCATCATAAGCAGGAGGGTATCATAGTCATAGAGCTGTACAGAAACAGACTCTTTAGTCCGACTCATCCATGACTAGATATCCTAACTTAATCTAGTTCCATTTGCTGGCATTTTGCCCATCTACCTCCAAACACTTCCTATTCATATACCCAACCAGATGCCTTTTAAATGTTGCAATTGTACCAGCCTCCACCACTTTCTCTGGCAGCTCATTCCATACACGCACCACCCACTGTGTGAAAAGGTAGCCCCTTAGGTCCCTTTTAAATCTTTCCCATCTCATCTTAAACCTATGCCCTCTAGTTCTGGACTCCCCTATCCTGGGGAAAGGACCTTGACTATTATCCCTATCCATGCCCCTCATAATTTTATAAACATCTATAAGGTCACCCCATAGCCTCTGACACTCCAGGGAAAATATTCCAATGTATTCAGCCTCTCCCTATAGATCAAACTCTCCAACCCTGGCAACATCGTTGTAAATCTTTTCGGAACTCTTTCAAGTTTCACAGCATCATTCCTATACCAGGGAGACCAGAATTGAATGCAGTACTGTATTCCAAAGGTGGCCTGACCAATATCCTTTACAGCTGCAACATGACATCCCAACTCTTTTACTCAACGTACTGACCAACAAAGGCAAGTGTACCAAATGCTTTCTTCACTACCCTGCCCACCTGCACTACAAGCTCTTTTCATTCAGCAACACCCCCCAGGTGCTTTACCATTAAGTTTACAGGCCCTGCCCTGGTTTGCCCTACCAAAATGTAGTACCTCACATTCTAATGTGACAAGTTTCTGTGGGTACCATTAAATTTCAGTGATGTTGGTTGAGGGATTACACTGGGGGGTGATGGTGCAGAGATTGCAGAGGGTATAGACTGGGAATCCTTACCACTCTTCTTTGAAAGAAGGCGATAGAAAGTTTGTACCAATTTGAGAAAGCAAATAAGGTATTGATTTAATGTCTCATCTGAAAGGTGGCACCTCTGACAGTGCAACTCTACCTCCATTTTGCAGTAGAAGAGCTAGTTGAGATTTATCTGTTCAAGCCTCAGGAATGGGCCTTTTACATGGACAGATCCAATCTATCACACCCAGTTCACTCTTTAGGATCCCGCTAATATAAAATACTTGAATGAAGCTAAACTTATGCCAAATCAAGAGCTAAAACAGAATAGCACTTCTTCACACGAATGAGGATTTAATTATTGGGAGTCAATTATTGCATTGCTCAGTAGTTGCAGAAATTATCAAATATACCAGCGGATACTACAAGATCCCCTCTATAATCCTTCAGGCTCAGGCTATATTATGGAAGAGACACAAGTAAGTAGCAGCCTCATTGCCTGATTAGATCGTGACATGTAAAGTAAACCCTCTCTCTGGAGTGGGACTTGGAAAGCCTTAGAAGAGAGTACTGCCCACTAAGCAATATCTGATTTCCAAAAACTGGCTTAAAGATCCTTGAATCCAATCAAACAAATGCATTATCAGCATCCCATTCTCCACCTTAAACATTTACTTCCTCCACCATCAGATGTGATGAGGTATGCCACAGTGATGCATGCTAGTCAGGCAGGAGGCTGGAAGAAAACAGCAAGCCAGGCAGCATCAGGAGGTGCAGAAGTCAACATTTCGGGTGTGACCCTTCTTCAGGACTACCAACTTCTGCAGAAGGGTTCCACCTGAAACATTGACTTCTGCTCCTCCTGATGCTGCCTGGCTTGCTGTTCTTCCAGCCACCTGCCTGTCTACTTTGGACTTTAGCATCTGCATCACTTTTGACTGGTGACCTCTACCACCTAGAAAGACAAGGATAACAGACGCATGGGAACTCCATCACCTGTAAATTCTCTTTCCAATCACACATCACCCTGACTTCAAAGTATTGTCATTCCCTCTCTTATGCTGGGTCAAAATCCCAAAACTCCCTTCAGAACAGCACTCAGGTGTACCTGCACCAATTGGATTTGCAGTGGTTCAAGAAGGCACTTCTTGGAGACAAGGGCTGAATGACAAATGCTGACCAAGTCAGTGATGTCCCTGAATGCATTTTAAAAAAGCACAAAACATTAACCAACACCACAACACTGAGATCCACGAGTATGTCCACAATGAAATAGGTAACAATGCTATTGCAGGATCTAACAAAAGCAAAAATAGAAATTGCTGGACAAACTCAGCAAGTTTGGCAGCATCTGTGGAGAGAAAGTAAAGTCTAGTGCTCCTTCATTTGAAGGATCTGAAAAATGTCTGCTTTTGTTTCAAATTTGTAGCGTCTACAGTTGTTTTGTTCTAATAATATCAAAATGCTGGAGATCTGAAACAAAACAGAGAATGCTGGAGATTCTCGGCAGATCTGGTACTGCCTACCGAGTGAAACAGGATAAATTTTCCAGTTTAGGTTGGAGGTGAAACTGGGTGTTCTGAAGGTCTTAAATCAGATACCCTCTTTCCAAAAAAGGACACTACCGGTTACGCGGCAGAGCGGACGCAGTGATTGGTTGTCATTTGAATTGTTACAAAGAAAAGGGCGGAGCCCCCTACCGCCTGGCGGAATCCCCGTGTTTGCTAGTGCACTTAGAGCTGGTCATAGGCATATAGTGCCACGTTGCTTTAGTCTCATAGAGACACGGAGTAAATGCAATAAACGTCTAAAAAGAGCGACCGGGTGAAGCCTGTCCGGAGCTGGGGCACAGCCACGCTATTGACCTTTTTGTTCCAAGCCGGTACTTTTCTTCCTAATAAAAGCAAGCAAGCAAACCAAACAAAAAGCAAGATGTTAACTGACAGCATAGTAGAGGATTTTGACCGCCGGGAGGAGGAACCATGGTACCACCAGCAGCAGCAGAATATGGAGCACGGTGAGTTTAAAGTTTAAAGGCGCTTCTCTAGATTGGAGTTTGTTGACAGGTACCAAGAAAATAGGCTGCACGCTGCCAGCTTTATCCCTGAGGTACAGTCGATGAGGGAAATCTGAAAATATTGGATGCAGACGGTATCTGTGGAGAGAGGCACTCAATGTATTAAATTTGTGACCTTTCATCGGCACTGGTTCTTAAGAATCCTTCTCCTTTAATCTGTATCTAGCCTGAACCGGGATGAAAGGAAATAACAGTGCTGTCCTTTCACAGTTGAGTGGGATTTTGTAAAAGAGACCAGCACAATGTCTGTGTTATCGCAAAGACCAAGTAAGTTGTTCACAGGCTCTAATTAACATTGAACGGTGTTATTTGCTGAGCAGTGGAGTTTACCGCAGTCGATGGTGCAAGAGCATCAGGAGACCATTCGGCCTGCCGTGTCTTTACTGGCTCTTCTTGAGATACCCAATCAGACCCGTTCCTTTTCACTCCTCACAGCCCCCATTCCAAGAATTGGTTTGTGAAAATAAATTTTACCTATTTGTTTGCGGGGTAAACACCATATCTGGCGAATTTCTTTTCAAACTGCCGTTGAGCCTGGGATGGGGTCTGGTCAGTGGCTGTGTCCCTGGCCGTCCGGCATTGACTCATTGGTGTGGGCTGGGGATGCTGCAGTTCTCCGACCTGTGTCCTCTGGCCCTTGCCCGCCCCTCTGGCTCTGTCGCCATCTCCTTCTGGAGTGTCTTTCTATCCTTCTCGCCCAGCGCGCCTTTTCTGAATGGCTTGCCCTGGAGAGAGCTGTCTCCATAGAAACCATGTCCTGGTGAGAAGCTGAAACGCTGTAATCGCAAACCATCCCCTCCCCTCCCTGGAGCTTTATCTGAATCCCACCCCGTTATTTCATGAGGAAAAGTTGCTCTCCGCTTGGACTAAGGGAATCAGCGGTTTGTCTCCAAGTAGCCTCTGAGGCTGGAGTTCGGGCTGATGGAGACCGGTTACCGCCTCACTGTAAGGAGGGCAATCATAGACCATTCGGCCCTTTCGTTTCTGTACTGGCTCTGCGGAAGTGCAGTTTGTGCCACTCCTATGTTCTCTTCTCAGCCTTAAACATTTCTCCTTTTCAAGAATTTCAGATTGCCTTTCTCGAGTTGAATCTTTTGTTCCCGTTTCAGACTATTTCCGATCCCCGAGGGGGAGCAGGGGAGGGAAAACAGCTGCTTTTAAAAAATTTATCTTAAAACTGTCCTTTTTTACTTATCAGCCTTCTTGCAACTGGAAACCATGTGTCCTTATTTGCTCCATCAAATCCCCTACTTATCAGGAAAATCCTCTTTATTAAGCCTCGTTTTTACCTTCTGCAGTAAGCAGAGACCGTACAAGGTTTGTCCCTGGTGTTTTGACAATGCTAAGTAAAGTTGCTACACAAATCCGAATCTGCCTCTGAGAATGGAGAGATTTGATACTTGGGAAGATGGGCTCTTACAACGATCTAAATGTGCTTCATGTTGTAATGTCTGCCTGTCCTTGGAATAATATTGTAACAGCATAGGGTAGCCCTGGATGTGTCCACTGCTAAGACTGTGTTCTTCCATTTAAAGAGTCATAGAGATGTACAGCACAGAAACAGACCCTTTGGTCCAACTTGTCCATGCCAACCAGATATCCTAACCTAATCTAGTCCCATTTGCCAGCACTTGGCCCATGTTCCTCCAAACCCTTCCTATTCATATACCCATCCAGATGACTTTTAAGTGCTATAGTTGTACCAGCCTCCACCATGTCCTCTGGCAGCTCATTCCATACACGTACCACCTTCTGTCTGAAAACGTTGCCTCTTAGCTATCTTTTATCTTTCCCCTCTCACCCTAAAACTATGCCCTCTAGTTCTGGACTCTCCCACCCCAGGGAAAAGACCTTGTCTATTCACCCTATTCATGCCCTTCATGATTTTGTAAACCTCTATAAGGTCACCCCTCAGCCTCTGATGCTCCAGGGAAAACAGCCCCAGCCTGTTCAGCCTCTCCCTTTAGCTCAAATCCTCCAATCCTGGCAACATCCTTGTAAATTTTTTCTGGACCCTTTTCAAGTTTCACAACATCTTTCTGATAGGAGGGAGACCAGAATTGCACACAATGTTCTAAAAGTGGTCTAACCAATTTAACTGATCCGTCCTTCCGTCCTTCCCTCTCTCTCTAAAGATTGTGACTTGCTATGATTCTAGACCCACTGCTCAGATGAACTTGGCTAATGGAGTTTGGGTCACGAGGCTGGTCGCGGCAAATCGACCTGGTTCACATATGGACAGGCTGTGGGGTAGGAGCAGTACATCAACAAGAGTGGATCCCAGGCTGATATTTGCCTAACCTGCTTCCCCAGTGTCTGAATAACAATATGGAAACAAATGACGAGTGAGTTTATTACTGGCTTGGGAGCACATTAAGAAACTCATTTAAAGACCTTGTAACAGACTTTTGGAAAGAGAAGGGCAGCTTCAGTTCCAACTAGGACACTGTTAAAATCTGCTGAATAATCAGAAGAAGATGCACTTTGAAGCACTCAGCAATGTTATCAACATGGGTTCCCGTTTCTTTGTTGCATCCTCCTATTGAATCAGACAATGAAATGAGATTAAATCAGGAGTCTCAACGGTCTAAAGGATATAGAGGATTCTTCACTGTCAATGTCTAAGCAACGATCAGGCAAAGCCATTAAAAAGTCTCTGAAAAGCTGATTACATATGATCAAACTAGAGGAATATAGAATTTTATTTTGGGGGGGGGGAGAAACCCATTGGTGGGGGTTAAACTGTACAAAGTTGGACCATGTTTGTGTTTCCTTAATTATGGTGGTCCTGATATTTTCTTGTGATTGTAAACTGATTTTTTAAAATGGTAGCTGGTTGAGACTGGGCAGGAACAACAGTCTCTGATTGTATCTTTGCAACTTGGATCAGTCAAAAATGCTAACCAGTTAAAATTCAAGTGAAGTGGATGTGGAGTAATGTTGTAAGACTCTGAGACTTGTAATTTCCCCTGCATTTAACTTCATTCTGCTTGTTCAGTCACAGCACAATGTTTGAAACGCTCACTGTGTCAGGCAACATCCGAGAAGTGAGAGTTAAAGCTCGCCTTTTAACTGTTTCTCTGCAGATGCTGCATGGCATACTGAGCATTTTTCTGTTTTTGTTTCAGGTATCTAGTATTTTTGTTTTTGTTTTGCCCTTTGCCAATGTAATAACCTTTTTCTAGTGATCTGATTAATCTGCCTTCACTGCTGCAGTTATTGAATTCTCTGTCCCTTGATGTTGAAATCAATATCTTTGCCAATCCTGTCACAAAAGTTTGTGCTTCCGTCACATGCTTTACGCTATATCATTTAAAAGGAAAGCAAGTTGCATTTATGTAGTGCCTTTCATAATCTATCCCACAGTTTCTAAGCAGCCAAAGAAGTAGTTTTAAAGTTGTAAAATAGGAAATCTATATACGGCAAGGTCTCGAGCAACACAATATATGATTTAAATCATTTTGCTTTCCTTTTAGTGATGCTGGTTGAGGGGTAACCAACTTGCTTGCTTTTTGTTAAATAATTCTGTCCAATCTCTCTTCCCATTCCTCCGAGAGGGAGAAAGGCTGTTGTCTCATCCAAAAGTCAGGGCTTGTGATAGTGCTGCATTCCCTTTGTATAGCACTGATTAGGTTCAAGCCTCTTTCCCAAGTCACTGGAAAGGGCTTTGACTTAGTGACTTGGGCAAAAGTGCCACCCTTTGAATCATAGCTGACATTACTGATGATAATCTGAAGGAAAAATACATTAGTTGTTAGTTATAGGTTGTCTGTGAGACCATTGTTTGTAAGGCCAGTTGCTGCCCTTTTGGAGATGGGACTCCCTGTTTGCCACATTTGAGACTGTCTCCTGTTTCCATCCAAACTTGTATTGGTACCAAAGGTGATGCTGAAGTCGAGCTGAAAGGTGTGCACATGTGGGTTTGTATAGTGTTTACAACTACTGCTAGCTTCTCAGTGGCAGACTGTGTGATAATAAAACATACATTGACAATCAGAGTTAATCCCTGGATTATGTCTACTCTATCAGATTACGCGAACAAAAGGGAAATTTGTTGATGTAATCTTGTTTTCAATTGAATAATTGTTTCTTGAGCAGTAATCATCAAACCAAGTTTTAAGTGAGAGTTTTGAACAATACGGACTTTCAACTTTGGAGTAAGGTGATCTGAGGTAGAAAATGGCAAGTAAACAATGTAGAGTTGGGACTGATTTCTGAATAATTTGGAGATTTGATACAAGGGGAAATGGAGGCAAAATCAATACCAGAAAGCTCTCTAGGTGACCTATTCATCATTCTTTTCTCTTTCTCCAAACTCTGCCTGTATTTGTCACTTAAACCCTAAAGAAAATACAAACAAGGTTTAAACTTGAGCCCTACTGTGCCATGAGCACATGTTCAAATCAAGAAAAATAGATTCTAGAAACATTCTGCACCCAGTTCATTATGAAATGAACTGTTTGGGGCTGAGGGGGACCAGAGTAAATGTTGGTAGTTGAAGTATGTAATGGCCTCCTGCCCCTGTATCTAGTGATAACAATTGTTAATTTACTTTTGTTTATTTTTAGACCTACACCTCGCAGCGGAGTTGGGGAAAACATTGTTGGATCGAAATACAGAGTTAGAGGAAGCCCTTCAGCAAATGTATGGGACCAACCAGGAGCAGCTTCAAGAGATTGAGGTGAGAAGTGGGGTCTGTAACTTAATTTTGATGGTTTTGAAAACAAAATGCGAATCAGTGAGTGCTATAGTTCCGACAGATCAGACATCTATGAAATCAACTTTACCTGTTCCCTCTTGAGAACATATAGTCTTGTAAGATCTTTCAGCCTTTGCACTACTGCTGTCTTGTAATGTTCTTATCAAACGGACCTTCACTTTGTAGGTGCATTCAGAACAAAGTCTAATTTACTGCTTCAATAAGCTCTGCTCTTTCATTACTGAAGGTGTGTCATATATTGCAAATATTATTGGCAAAGCTGCTATTTGTTACCCTATCCTATGAGATTGACAGGCTGTCTACTTGAGGTGGAAAATACAGCTAAATGCCACCCTATGTGCATGCACATTCTTTGGCAGGTATTTGTGTAGGTATCAGGTAGTTTATACAAACCCATTGCCCCATTCCTTCAACCAGATGCACGGAGCCCAAATATTGATGTAACTCACTAGTCGAGTGTAGCACAGATAAAGAAACTCTCAAACTAAAGGATGTTATTCAGCCCCTTCAGACTGTTCTGCTGCTCAATAAACCATAGCTGAATTTTATCTAGTCTGAGGTGCTATTCTTCATACCCTTGCATAGCAAAAATCAAAGGTTGACAGCATCATGAAATTCTTGAGTGGAGTCCTGGGGACCTGAGGGTTTAGACCAGGATAATTTCTGAACATCTGCCTTTCTCTCTGTGGGGGAGTGGGACATTTTTGGCCTCCATTTTGTGGTTTCGCTTTCTTACTGAATGGTTTCTTGTTGTTTAGAGGCACCAAGAGCTGCAGGAAGGAACCAGACCTTATTAATGCTAGAATTTACTGATGTGGTAAAGCAAAACCCTGTGATCTTTTCTTGTTTGTTCTCCGCTGAGTGAGGCATCTCACTGGCATTAGTGAATGCTGAGATGCCACAAAGAATTTGTGCTACTTATAATAGCATCACCTAAAGAAAATGTACTCCTCAGTGACCGATAGCTTGGTATTTGCTGGATCTGCGTGTGCTGTCTCCTCCTTTGTCCTTCCTCCACCCCCAGCCCTCTTTGTTTTGCTGGCTTTTACCTTGTTGTCAGCATTTGGATCTGTACAATCTCAAGGCTTTGGGTGGATCCAGTAACTGACATTTGTCTGTTGTCTTGTAAAGTGCCAGGGACTGAACTGAATTGTTACATGGGGTTCCTGTGAGGTGACACCCACTCCTAGCTCTGCTGTCCTGTGTTGAAGGTGTTTTCTTTCTGTTCTGAAATGAGGAGTTTATGATCTCTGAAATTTGCAGTAAAACCAGTCAGGTGATATGATTAGTACAAATGGAATGGAAGAACTTGCATTTATGTAGCACCTTCCATGACTGCTGGATTCCTGAAGCACTTTAAAGCGCAGTCATAGTTTTAATGTTGTGCACAGCAAGCACACTCAAACAGCAATGATAGTGATGTTGATTGAGGAATAAATGTTGGCTGGGACAGTGCTGAATAGTGCTGAGGGAGCTTTAACATCCACTGGTTTGGGAGCCTAAGTCCTGGAGTGGGACTTGAACTTTCGCTTTCTGATTCCGAGACTATATTGCTACCCAGTAGCAAATTTAATGACTTCAACTAGAGAGAACTTTACAGAAATTCATGGCTTTTAGCTTTGCATTATTCAGAATGCACAGTGGCAATTAAATATTAAAAATGTTTAGAAACCAGAATGATTTGCCATAGGATGACATTGAGGGTTTGTTTTGCAAAAGAACAATGATGGTTAAATAACTCTTTTTTTTTTGTCTTGAAAGCGACTGAGTGTAGATATTGTAATCTTTATATTCATTTTGTCAATGCCACTTAACTCCACCTTTTTTGACTAATAATTAGTTTAATGTTAATGACTAGAAACTGAAAGACATAGGTTATAGGAGCAGAATTACATCATCAAGTCCACTCTGTCATTTGATCGTCTGTGTTTTGAGAGAGAACTTTAATTTCTGTAGCATCTTGCATGATCTCTGAACCTCTCAAAGCCCTTTACAGTCAATGGGCAGCACTTGCAACAGTTAATTTCTACATAGCAGGATCCCAATAGGAGCAGTGTCACAAATGACCAAATTGTTTTTTCTGACTGCGAGAGCTCACAATGCACAACATTAAACTGTGCCTTGAAGCACTTCAACACCTTTTTTGAAGTGCTTCAGGACATCCAGCTATATAAATGCAAGTTCTCCCTTCCCATTCTGGTGTTACTAATGATGTTAGATTATCAGTGAGCACACTCGTGAGCCACTGCAGTTTTAGACCCACTGAGGTTTTACTCCAAGTAAGAAACAAAGTGGTTTGCTTTGCTGTTTCAGAGGTCAGTTAAGAGTAAGCAGCACTGTTGAGGATTGTCAGCCAGACTGCACAGTGACATGAATTCCTCCCCACATGGGTTTTTGTTGGATCTTTAATCTGGTAGTTTCATGGCTGTTAATGCGGACAGCAAACTGCCCAGCCTTCAGGACAACATCGATCACAACACCATACAACCCTCTAATGGCAACCACTGCAAGGTGTGTCAGAGTGTTGAAGTGGGGGCACCATCCCACCTTGTACGCGGCAGGTACTCATGTGACACAGCCAAGGTTGGCTCTGTCATATGCTGCAGGCAAGGATGCCCCAAGGTAGGGGATGTTGGAGAGACCAAGCAGATGCTATGACAACTGATGAATGGATACCTGGCAACAATCCAGCGGTCAAGGACATTCGGCCTTGGATTTTTTGGGTGACGGACTTTGCGATACACAACAATGCAGAATTGCCCAGTAGAGACTGACAGCCAAGCTCAATACCCATGAGGATGGCCTCAACTGGGATCTTGGGTTTATGTTACACTACAGGTGACCCTACTACAAATGGTTCAGAAAAGATTTACAAGGATTAGATTTTAGATTACATTAGATTAGATTACATTACAGTGTGGAAACAGGCCCTTCGGCCCAACAAGTCCACACCGACCCGCCGAAGCCAGGATTGGAGGATTTGAGGTATAGGGAGAGGCTGAACAGGCTGGGGCTGTTTTCCCTGGAGCATCAGAGGCTGGGGGGTGACCCTATAGAGGTTTACAAAATTGAGGGGCATGAATAGGATAAATAGACAAGTCTTTTCCCTGGGGTCGGGGAGTCCAGAAATAGAGGGCATAGGTTTAGGGTGAGAGGGGAAAGATATAAAAGAGACCTAAGGGGCAACTCTTTCAGAGTGGTACGTGTATGAGCTGCCAGAGGAAGTGGTTGAGGCTGGTACAATTGCAACATTTAAGAGGCATTTGGATGGGTATATGAATAGGAAGGGTTTGAAGGGATATGGGCTGGGTGCTGGCAGGTGGGACTAGATTGGGTTGGGATATCTGGTCAGCATGGACGGGTTGGAGCGAAGGGTCTGCTTCCATGCTGTATATATCTATGACTCTATGACTATACACTCACATACACACACAGTTTTACACATGATCACACTCTTACACTGTCACAGACCATTTCTCATACTATGCGCACACTCTCGCTCTCGTGCGCGCTCTCTCACACACATACACTCAGACATGTACTCCATCACGTGCGTGCACACTCTATCAATCATGCATACACATATGTTCTCTCATGCACGCATTCCCTCGCACACATGTCCATAAGGTGAATTTGTTTCTGCAGATACATTCTATTTTGTTCAAAAAGCACCCAATCTGCAGACAGTCAGTCCATGTGATATTTTATAATTTCTTTCTTTTGGAAATAGAGCCAGTCTGACCCAAGGTTGGGATGCAGACAGACTCTAATCTCACACATTTTAATGCATTGTCTTTATACTGATAAAACTTAAATTATTCTCAGGAATGTGACTTGAAAGAAGTTCTGGGATTTGCATATTAATCAATCAAAACCTGCATCCTCAATCCACATGATTAGACTTAAGAGCAACCTACGTTTGTTCAATACATTGCATTAGTTGTATGACGCTTTGATCTTTTACTATAAATTCTGTGTTCTTTGCTCTAACTCCACTAGCGACCTGATGAAGGAGCAGTGCTCTGACAACTTATACTTTTAAATAAACCTATTGGACTGTAATCTGGTGTTGTGATTTTTTTAACTTTGCCCATTCCAGTCCAATACCAGCTCCTCTACATCATTGTTAATGAGACTAGTCTCATTAATTAAATTTTAAATTCCCTCCCCCCTCCAGTTGCTGTAATGGGATTTGAACTCTTTGTCCTTGAAGCAGTACACAGCCTCCCAGCCATTACCAATCTAGTAACGTTACCACCATGTTATCACTCCAGATTTGTTTTTGTATTGATGTTGACTGAAGGATGAATACATGACTGTGGGGAGGGATGGGAAGGGAGGAAGTGAGAAGGAAAATAAAACGTTTGCTCAACCACTGAACATGATGCAATAACCCTGAAGTGCTGTCGGATGATGTGTAGGACTGGAATGTGTGTAGACCATAGTGTGTGGTGTAGCGAGGAATGGGAGCCAGAAAAAATTCCTGACCATTGCTTCCTGTTTGGGATTTGGGTGGATGCTGCTTGGATTACAGTGTCTGAATCTACCAGTGATGTAATGTGCAGCTGCTGTGCTCCTGAGGAAACTTGGATATTTATTGCTGTCAAGTTCAACACTACAATAACAACCTCAATTGACAACTTCACAAATACAACCTTCTCTTCTGTTAGTTAACAGGGTCAGTCACAGAATCAGTTAGGTGATTAGTAACTGTCTATAAACCTTAAGCAAACATTGGTCACATGTCCCTAATATTTCTATGGTTCAGTGTCAGGTTTTTTGATAATACTGCTGTGAAGTGTATTGGGACTTGTTTTTATATCAAATGTTTTATGGTAGAAATAAAGTTGCTGCCAAAACACTGGGTTGAAAGTGATCCATCCTGATACAGCATGGCTTGATATAAGCTGACCTTTGGACCTTTTGGATCTCTGTTTTGGCATTCAGAGGAGTTTGTATCTTGTAACCTTTTGAGATGAATGCTAAGCTTTGAAATGAAACCAGGAAATGGCAGAGTTGTGCTGTGGAGTAGTTGGTATCAGTGAAGAGAGAATACTGGGTCTGTGTGATTTTTTTTTTAATTTGCGCAAGTCTCTTCTGGAAGAAAAGGAGTTGCTGCATGACCTGCCAGACGTCCTCATTGTCGCAAATTTTCATTGCAGCACCATTATCCATTCTCCTTTCTCAAGATTGGACTTTACACTGGACTATTTTTTAACTTTGTTTAAACACACTTTGAAAACATCATTCCCTCCTTTTTTTTTCTTCCCCATGTTTTCTCTCTTTCCTTCACTCTCCCCTTTTCTAATCACTTTCTCTGATGAAGACCATTGGGAGAATCTAGGAACATTAGAGCAAGACGAGGCCATTCAGTCCCTGAATCAGTTCTGCCATCTTGCCTGGTCTGTGGCCTAACTCTATATACTTGCCTTTGGCCCATATCTTTAACACCTTTGCTTAACAAAAATTTATCTATCTCAGATTTAAATCTAAAAACTGATTCAGCATCCACTGCCATTTGTGAAAGGGTGTTACAAATATTTGTGTAGAAGCGCTTCCTGTTACAACATGGCTGTGAACCCCTCTGTTAATTAAACCAAACACACAGGAACGCTCACCTCGCCTTGTAATCTTAAAATATGAGTGACCGAGAACTCCCAAATTCCACTATTTAAAGAAAATAATATTAATTTACTTTAAAAGTGAACATTAAAAATCTATTCACAACTCTGAGCTCCCCCTTTCTCTTAACTTAACTTAATACCTGCATTCAACTCTATAACAATATGCTGTTCCAGTAAGACCATTTATTAAAATTACATCAACTTAATTTCAAAACCACCTAATCGCTATCCTTTTGTGACTTCACTCTTCCGGCTGCTGAATTCCCTGGATGGTCGTCTTTCCTTTTACTGTGAGTATGTTTCATGTGAAAAGGAATCTTTTGATCGAGAGTGTTTCCTAATTTCTTGTGTCACTCTTGCTCTCACTCTCTCCAGTTTTTAAAATGCCTGCATTTTTATACTCCAACATTGGATTGTCTCATGTTGGCAAAACAATACATTCAAACACTATTGGATTTTAATATCCTCGGGCATAATTTAAACTGGCTAAAATTTGAATTGTTGTCAAAGCAGCAGCCAAAACTCGGGTATCCATTTCACAGCCAAATGTTACTTTTTTTGCAATTTTCCAGTATACTGTATGACTGCCATCTAGTCATATATAGATGCTGGTAATCTCAGTTCAGAACAGCTGTTGTTCGCTGGCCCCCTTTTTCGCGCCTGCGCCCCCTCTTTTTAAGGTACAGGACACTCCTTCAATTTCATAACACTTAAATTTTAGTAAAGCAAAGTTATTAATCTTAACATCTGATTCATCATCTACTGCCATTTGTGAAAGGGAGTTCCAAACATCTACCATCCTTTGTGTGTAGAAGTAATTCCTAACATCTCTCCAACATGCTCTGGCCCTAATTCTCAGGCTATGCCCCTAGTTCTAGAGTCCCCAACCAGTGAAAATAGTTTATCTTTATCTACCCTGTCTTTTCCTATTAATATCTTGAAGACTTTGATCAGCTCATACTGTAACTTTCTAAATTTTAGAGAAAACAGGCCTAATTTCCATAATCTTTCTTTATAAAATTAGGTTAGATTACCTACAGTGTGGAAACTGGCCCTTGGGCCCAACAGGTCCACACCAACCCTCCAAAGAGCAACCCACCCAGACCCATTCCCCTACATTTACCCCTTCACCTAACACTATGGGCAATTTAGCGTGGCCAATTCACCTAACCTGCGCATTTTTATTTTTTATTTTTGGACTGTCGGAGGAAACTGGAGCACCCGGAGGAAACCCACGCAGACACTGGGAGAATGTTCAAACTCCACACAGACAGTTGCCTGAGGCAGGAATTGAACCCAGGTCTCTGGTGCTGTGAGGCAGCAGTCCTAATCACTGCTACCGTGCCACTACCCTGAAGTCCAGGGCATGCTTGAAAACCTATGTTGTACTCTGTCCAAGGCCAATATCTCCTTCCAATGTCTGTGGCGCCCAGATCTCATAGTTCACCAAGTGGGGTCAAACCAGGGTTTTCCATAACTGCAGCATAACGTCTACATCCTTTTACTCCAGCCGCCCAGATATGCAGGCTTTTGTGATTGTTGTTTTTTTTTTCTGTGACGGTTGGCGATGTTTGAAGTTTTGTACACCTGAAGTCGTGTTTTTTTTTTTGGACATCCACTGTGTTTACTTTCTAAACTGTATGAAGTTACCCTGATCCATCCTTTTATTTTGGTCCAAAATGGATAATGTCACATTTGCTTTGAGCTGCATCAACCAGTTTTGCCTATTTGCTTAGTCTATCAATATCCTTTGTGATTTTATGTTACCATCTACACTGTGTACGATGCTGCCTAGCTACCACAATTATGGCTATCGCAGTGGGAATCAGATTAAATGGTTGCTGGAGATGTCAAAGATAAGTGTTGAGGGAGCAGAGACTGAAGGTGTTGAGCAGAGACTGACTGTGTTGTCCAGTTTTGCTTTTTTTTTTGAAAGAATGTTTGAGGAATGGATGAGACTTGATTCTTAGTCCATTTATTTGTTAACCAGCAGCAAAATGTATTGCACTTCATGCTGGAGTGAATGATCCCTGCCCTCTCCTGAAGATCTTACTTAAAGGGGTCTGTCTAGGTGATCATTCTGGGAGGCAGCCTGGACAATCTAAACATTCTGATTTCTCACCGGGAGCTACGATGTGGATTGATGAAGTGGGTGTCCTGGCTGAAATACTATTTTTCTCCCTCCCTTTTTTAAAAAAATTCTTTCCAGCTGTTGCTTAGTTCCTGGTACTCTCTTGCTCTCTTCGTCACAAGGTGCTGTGTTCACATCTCACTCCAGGACCTGAGCACAATGACCAAGGCCAGCACTCTGATGCGGTACCCAGGCAGTGCTGCATTCTCAGGCAATAAGACATTGTGGTCCTGTCTGGCTCCTAGGGCTGATGTTAAATATCCCATAACGCACTCTGTTTTGAAGAGAAGTAGAGTTCTGCCTGGTGTTCTGGCAAATCAACATCTCGCACAAATCTAGTTCATTATCACATTGCAGTTTGCAGGAACATGTTGCCATGTTCCTCTTAGTACAGCAGTGACTGCAATTCAAATATGTCATTGACTGTAAAGTGCTTTGAGTCATCTGGCAGTCATGAAAATTGCTGTTTAATTTCAAGTGTCTTTTTTTTCCCCCCTCCCACTCCTCTGTCTTGACTGTGTATTAAGTCTCAAACCTGAACCTTTCTAGTGATAGGCTTGGTTGGGGCCAAGATGATCAGTGCTGAAAATGTGTTGCTGGAAAAGCGCAGCAGGTCAGGCAGCATCCAGGGAACAGGAGAATCGACGTTTCAGGCATAAGCCCTTCTTCAGGAATCAAGATCAGTGACTGTCATGTGCAAGGAATTGATTTTTGAAAGGTCTTGTTCCTTCATGTCCTGCTGAAGCTTCTTGTAATGAGTGGATAAACATGCACAGTATGAGAATTCTGATGTGACCCTTCACTGCTAACTGATTCCTGTTTGTGTCTCAGTATTTAACAAAACAGATTGAACTCCTCCGTCAGATGAATGAGCAACACGCTAAAGTTTATGAGCAACTTGATGTGACTGCTCGAGAGTTGGAGGTGACTAATCAGAAACTTGTTATGGAGAGCAAGGCATCCCAAAATAAGATTATAAGGTAATTAAATATTTCAAATCTGAAATATCTTGACCATTAAAAATCTTGTGTGTTTAAGGCTTGTCATTTTGTGATCAAAAATGACCATACATTTCCCATTCAATGTTGCTACGTCAACAATCACAAATAGAATTGAATACGTGGTCACAATGGCTCTGGGGAACATGTTTTTAAAGTAATACCATTCTGTATACAATAAAAGGTTCAACTGATGTTCTTGGTTAGTCAAGGGCTTGATGATAAAACTGATAGACAGCAAGCAATCACAGGATCAGTGAAGATTTGAATTTAGGTCAGACTGTGTAATGTTACGAAACTTGCTAAATGATCTTTATTGATTGTCATGTGGTTGTGTTCCCACACTTGGTGTTTCTGCCTAACCAGTAAAGTCATAGTGCAGTATTACATTAAAGATGGTGTTGAAGCCAGAGAGTATGAGACTCAGACTAATATCAGGCAAACTAGAAGGAGTCAGTATGTGTTGAGTTCTACTTGGTTATTATGTTCAAATAAGTGTGCGTGTTTGCCTGTAAACATGCTGCTTAACTTGCTTTAACTTTGATTTCAAATGTTATTGATTTCAGCAGGCGATGTGAAACTCTGATAGCCAGCCACTATTTAATAGTGAGGATTAACGTGGAGGAATTATTAGGATTGAAAGTAAAATAAGGAAGATAAACATCTTTGGTCAACTCTGGGGAAGAAATTTCAGAGTTTTGGAATTAGGTAGCAATGACAGATAGAACACCTTTTATTTAAGATCCTTTTGATACTGTTGTCTACTGTAAACTCTCCAACTTGAAGGTAGTGATCCCTAAATTTCCAAAGTACCTTGCGATGCTTGCCTAATAATTAGATCAAATTTTAGACTCCAATAAATCCCCCTCAAAATCATCACTTTGAATCTAAATTTATAAATGTGAATCTCAATAGTTTTCAACTAAAGTCTCTGACAAGTTGCTTGCATGTTCATCAGCCTGATCAATTACTTGTCACTGACCTCTGACCCAGCTCTCCACAACGCTTTAATTGGATTTGTCTGATTTGTGTTTTGGTAGCTTGGCAGAGACAATTGAAGGTCTACAGTCTCACATCGATGAGCTTCAGAGACAGTTGGAGGATCTGAAGGACAGCTCGCGACACGAGGGCACCGAGCAAAAGAGGGCGATGCATAGCCTTCCATGTCTGAAAGAGTTATATGATCTTCGAAAGTAAGTTCCACCATCAGTGTTGTTTTATTGAAACTGAAACGTTTTCTTGGCATCTGCATGTTTGTCCTTCTCAGGCTGAAGTGTACAGTGCACCTGGAGAGTTGAGGATCTGTTGTTGCTCAGTGAGTGCTGCGCTCAACTCTGATTCAGAAAGCCCTTGGGTTCTATTTTCCTTGCAGAGATTTGCACCTACAGTCTGGGCTAGCATTCTCAGTGCAGTACAAAAGGAGTGCTGCACTGTATGTCTCTCTGGTCTTGTTGACCTGAGGCCCTGACTGACCTCTGAGTAGATGTAAAATACACCATGACAATTTTGAAAAATAGGAGAGATTTCTCTGATCTCCTGGGTCAAATCTTATCCTTGTACCAACCACAGAAAAAACATTTGGAGAATTGGAATAATTGCCAAATATACTTGAGTAGTGATCAATCTTTTGAAATAGTTGATATTCAGCCTTTTAGTCAAAAAAAATCCAAACTCTTTCTGCTTACCACTTGCTTAACGCTGGAGTCCAGCCTGTGCTGGTGCAAACACATTCATTCATTCAAATGCTCCTCATCCTCCACACCTTCACATGGACTGTCAAGGCAGCAACCTCACTGATGCCTGCGGAGTTCCAGCCAAAACCGCACTCTAATATGACAGTGTTAGTACCTAGAAGAATGGGGGATACGTGGCCCATTGATTGCTGAGTGGGCAAATAATTGCACAACAGCTAGAGAATGCAGGATATTGGAGAAGAGCATTCAGGATTTTGTAGGAAACCGTCTACACTAATTAGGCAGGGGCCTAAAAATAAATGTGCCAGCAGAGGAAACCTTGGCGTGTGATAACGTTAGAAAATTTAAGTTGCAACATACTTCAGTGGAAATTGGCTGACTTGGTTCATGGATCTATCCGAATCATTGCCATGAAACATGCAAAAAAAACATGTTTGGCTTTGCAGATTTGGATGGTGCACCACCTTTATAAAAGAAAAGCTGTTGTCTTCTGTGATGGATGGCTTGGATTTCACGAGGTCTCCCAATATAACTTTATGTGTATCACATTTCAGTGTTTTTTTAAAAAATCAGACTTGATCAAAAGAATGAATACAGATTTATCAATATTGGAATCTCATTCCTTTTGTGCTAACCAGTGAATGAAACAAAAACTGGAATTGCTGGAAAAGCTCAGCAAGTCTGGCAGCATCTGTGGAGAGAAATCCATTAACATTTCAGGTAGAATTCTGAGGAAGGGTCACTTGATCTGCAACATTAACTCTGATTTTGTTTTTATTTCTGATTTACAGTATCCACAGTTCATTCATTGTTAAAATAAAAACTGAAAGAAGTTGGTGAGAAAACAGTATTAGTAAAGACTTGCCATGGAAAGAGTACATTCAATATTATGCTGTTGTACGTCCTTTTGGGACAAAGCTTAAATTAACTGTGGTCAGAAGAGAAATGTCCCCCCTCAAACAGCAATTCGTATAAGGAGCAGTTTTTCATGTTCACAAAAAATAAAGCCACCCTCGTCCAGCTTTTAAAATATCGTTGAGAAACGTTTGGAGTTTCTGACTATGAAGACTACATAAAGAGAGAAATCTTCTCATCTGACTGGTTCAGATTACATCTTGTTAATTATGTTGCTGAAGTTAAGAATGTAAGCAGTTTACAGAGATGTTGATGTGTTAAGGAATGAGGCACAGTATTGGTGAATAAGGTATAATGTGGGGAAAACGTGAAGTTGTTTGTTTTTTGATAAGGAGAACAGAAGAACAATATTATTCAAATGGAGAAAAACTGCAGAAAGCTGCAACACGGACTTGGCACTTGTGTGTGACAGTCAAAGCCGTACACAGCCACAGCAGGTGTTCAGGAAGGCTAGGTAAAAACAATGACTGCAGATGCTGAAAACCAGATTCTGGCTTAGTGGTGCTGGAAAAGCACAGCAGTTCAGGCAGCATCCAAGGAGCAGTAAAATCGACGTTTTGGGAAAAAGCCCGTCATCAGGAATACCTGATGAAGGACTTTTGCTCGAAGGGTCAATTTTACTGCTCCTCGGATGCTGCCTGCCTGAACTGCTGTGCTTTTCCAGCACCACTAATCCAGATTCAGGAAGGCTAATCAAATGTTGGCCCTTACTCCAACCCCTTTGAAATATGAGTATAGGGAAGTCTTGCTGCAATGGTACAGTATGCTCATGACCACATCTGGAGTACTGTGAGCGGTTATTTAAGAATGGATGTTATTTTAATGCAGGCAATTCAGCTGGTCCCCAGTATGGAGGGATTGTGTTCTGAGCAAAGCTTAAACATGTTTAGTACTCTACTGACTGGAGTTTAGAAGAATGAGAGGTGATCTCATTGAAACACAAGATTCTTAAAGGGCTTGACCAGGTAAATGCTGAGAGGATATCTCCCCTTGTGGAAGAGTCTAGGACGAGATGACAGTCTCCGAATAAAGGGACGCCAATTTAAGGCTGAGATGGGGAGGAATTTTTTCTGAGGCTTGTAACTTTGGAAATCCCTGCCACAGAGAGCTGTGGGAGCAGAGTCCTTGTGCATGTTTAAGGCTAAGATTGAGCAATTCTTGATGCAGGGAAACTGGGATATGGGGGACGGGCAAGAAAGTGGATGTGAGAAGTGTTAGATCAGCTGTGATCCATTGAATCATAGAATCCCTACAGTGTGGAAATGGGCCCAACATCCCAACACCGACCCTCCAAAGAGCAACCCACTCGGACCCACTCCCCCACATTTACCCCTGACTAATGCACCTCACCTCCACATCCCTGATCACTATGAGCAATTTAGCATGGCCAATTCACCTAACCTGCACATTTTTGGATTGGAATACCCGGAGGAAACCCACGCAAACACTGGGAGAATGTGCAAACTGCACACAGACCTATTGAATAGCAGCAGGCCTGAGGAGCTGAATGGGCTACTCCTGTTCCTGTTTGTTATGGTCTGATGTTCAGGCCAACCTTTCTCAACTGAAAAATGTCTCTGTAAACCAGCTCTTCAAGTGTAGCTTGAGGAAGGAGGGGAGAATCGAAATGGCTTGATTGCAGGAGAGTCGGTAAATACTTTCTGCCTCAGTGAATGAGCTCAAATTTAGCAGTGCAGAAGACCTGGAGGAGATCAGAAAGGAGAATGTGGTGCAATCATTTAAGGACTGGATATCCCACATTCCAGAGGCTTCTGTCCATCTGTCTTTGTCTGATTTCCCTGCAGCCTGCAGCCCCCCCAAAAAAAAACACAGCTGGTTTTACACCAGGCCAGCCTGCCTCAGGGTGGGGGTGGGCTTACTGGTTAGACCAGGGATGCAAAAGCTAACACCACCATCCACAGCTGCTGCTGTACCTACCCGTCCCATGCTGCGTGTACCTGTGCTAGCTTACAGTGCACTGCTGCCGTAACCACCTTGTCTCAACAGGAAAAACTCCAGTACACTGGATTGGACAGCAGAGAGATTATTTGTGTAATGACATGATTGCTGGTATTGATGAGTTATGTCATGCTGCAATTCAAGAAACAGTTTGTTTGTGATTTAGTGTTCAGAAAGTGAGGGGGGAGTATTTTTAATAGATTTTAATACATGTTTGGGTCATGTTCTGGTAATTGGTATTTTCTGTACTGGGGTTTAAAAACTAAATATAATTGTGTATGATGTTTAGTGTTTAACTTTGCATTTAGTGCCCACAATTTAATGTCTGTCTCCTTCCAAGTGAATTTTAATTCACAAAATAAAAAAAAGTACTGTTTGCCATTTTTTCCCCAATGATTTGATATCAAACTCCATTTTTTTACACGTGTATACAATGGGCTAACAACACCTCGGCTCTGAGTTTTGTTCCTCACAAACGAAAAATTTCCATTTCAATCCCAAAATGTGCCAGAATTTGGAACATTAGGCTTGGACACCAGAGTGTGTGTGTTTGAGGGAGGAAACACAAGAATGCTCCAGGACCTGGTTCTCTAAATCTAGGTACCTACTTTGTCTCTCGGGACTTCTCTTTGATTGCTGCAATAGATGTTAGCAGCTGTTTCTCTTGGCTAGAAAGACTAGCAATGGGGTTCATAATCTCAGAATAAAGAGCCAACCATTTGGCACAGGAATAAGAAATGTTTTCACTTGGTATTGGGAATCTCAAGAATGTCTCTACCCTAAATGTTCAGATTCACTTAAAATTGAAGTCTATTACTTTTTTGAGACAGGGAAAGGGAGGGAAATGGGGGTAATGTGTGAACATGGAATGAAGGTGGTAGATCAGCCAAGATGGTGTTGAATAGTGGATCAGGCTCAGGGTTAAGTGCCCTGTTGCAGTTCCTGTTACTGATATTCCATCTCTCAAGTTGAACGATTTTCAGAACGTTGAGCTGCTGATTTATTGCAGGTTTTGTTTTTCTGTTTACCAGGTACTTTGTGTATGACCACTTGTTTGCTGCCGAGATCACATCTGATGAAACACATGTTCGTCCGTTGGAGGACGAAAATGAGAAATTAAAAAAGAATATGAGGATGCTGCAGACTCAGCTGACCCTGGAGAGGCAGAGGAGAGAAAATGTGGAGCAGGAATATTCCCTGCTGCTGAAGGAGAATGGTGAGCTGGAGAAAAGCCTCTCCAGTTTGGATGAGTACAAGCAAAGCATCCAAGAGCTGGAGAGCAAAGTGTTGGAATTACGTCAGAGAAGTCAAGGGGCAGTGAACTTTGTCAGCGTGGTGGACAATCTGCTCCCTGAATCCTTCCTGTTTTCTGGGAAAGATTCTTCGGGCCTTGAGCAATTCTCTGGGATTAAGGTTTGTGTGAATGGCGAGAGCTTGCCAGCTGAGCAGGCTCCATGGTGCTCTGGTGAGACCCTGAAGGGCAGCTCTGATGAAGACCTGTTGAAAGGCCATGAGCAGACCTGTATCAGGAGAGCTGAGGCAGTTCGCCAGCGAGGCATTTCCCTTCTGAATGAGGTGGACGAGCAGTACATCGCCCTGCAGATGAAATACAATGAGCTGCTAAGCAGGTGCCATCCCCAGGGGGAGACACTGAGCCACAAAGCTGTGCAGACCCCTCAGCGTCTCTCCCAGGACCAGGCTAGTCAAAGCCTGCCCATTACCAAGCCCCTGAGGAACGATCCAGCCACTTGTCCTGCTCAGCAACTTCCCAATGTGGAACTGACCAGCTCTGCCAATAACTCCCAGCCAGAATACAAAGTTTTGTTCAAAGAAATCTTTAGTTGTATCCAAAAAACAAAAGAAGAGATCAATGAAAGCCGATCAAAATACAAATCTCTTTCCTTGCAATGTCCAAATGTAGCTCAACTACAGCAAGAATAGAAAAATTACCAGTATTGTTGTATGAGTTGCAATAAAGCATTGGGAACTGAAAAGCCACAAGAAAACCTCTTAACTTATTTTGTAAAAGAAATATTCCTTTACAATTCTCGTGATCCAAGAATCAAATGGATCTGTTTGATCTCCATGTATTTGTAAGTCAGCTCTGTATGTATGTGTGACTGTCTCAACCAAGGAAAGTCCACATTTTTTTCAAAAACATGTATTTCTACTTTTTGGATTATCTGTCTGTCTGGTTATTGTGCATTTTCTAGCTGTAGGGAATCTTGAGCCATTGAAATGGTTAATTATATAAATTGGGTGAAGAAGCAGCTATTTTCTGATCCAGTCCCAAGACCTGTATGCCAGAAAGATCTTTATCGGTTTCTGGTCTTTACTGAGTGGGCTGGGCCCTTCACAATGGGAATACCACATTGACCTGGGTTGATGGTGCCAGTTTGGAAACCTCTACACTGTCTGGTGACTTTCACTGGAGCATGTCTGTAAAGTGAGAGGTGAAAGGAATTGTTCTGACCTCATGGCCTAATAATGTTCTACCAGGTAATAGCAAAATTCATATTAAAGTGTAACAACTGAAGTACCCTGGAAGGGTCTCCTATTGTGAACTGACCTTTTTATTCCCTGGGGAGGAGGGGGGGGGGGGGCGGGGGGAATACTGTTTGAAACAATGCTTAGTGAATTTGTTTTCAGAACATTCTGGTTTATACCTCTTATTTGAAAGAATAAAGTTGTGTCACAGCCAAACTTAAAGTTCAAATCTATATTGCTGTACATTGCTATTGTGTAATACTGCGTATAGGGCATTTCAGAATTTCTCTCCACTCAAGTGTTATTGTCAGGTCAGTACAAGATGAAAACTGTTTGCTTCTTTGAGGAATGTAGGGGGTTACATTTCTGAAGTGTGCATCTAACATTGGGTCTGAAAGGGACTTGCATTTCATATACACCTGTCAGGATGTCCCAGCGTGCTTTATAGCCCATTATTGCATGGTAGTAGGTATCATTTCACTAAGAACTGATACAGCCAATTTACTGATATGATGTGGCGGTGTTGGATGGGGGTGGACAAGGTCAGAAGTCACATGATACCAGGTTATAGTCCAATAGGTGTACTTGAAATCACAAGCTTCCAGAGCAGAGGTTGATTTCAAATACACCTGTTGGGCTATACTTGATGTCATGTGACTGTGGGAGCTTACTATTTATAAATTTGATGATGGAATGGTGACCAGATAGTTTGGGCTTTCTTGCAGTGCTGCAATGCCTCTTTGCAAGTTGGAGATCTTCTGATGGTCATGTGGGAGTTAATGTCAAATCCATCTTCTTTTATATTCAGTCGGAGCCCACTGCATGACCTGGTTAGGTTACAATAATAGAAATTGGGTATCAGACAAATAATATTGACAGCTGCTTTTTTAAAAATGCATCAACACACTAGGTATGGTCTGTATTGGCAGCTGCAGTTTGTTTGGCAAGCTTGATCTGAGAAAATGCTGCAAGTGGTCAGCATCAATGAAGAGTTGTTAACATTGCAAGTATAAATGCTTCTTTGTAACTGTCCTGCCATGTCCAGTTCTAGGGAAAAAAATAAGTGGAATGAGGACTTGTGCAGTGCTTAAGTGGTAAAAGAGAGAGAGACTGTTGCTAGCGATGAAATGTGATACTTGGACATCCCCATGAGTTGGATGTTTTGAGTTAGGAAATGAGTGAAATGGGTTTTGGGTTTGCAGGAAACTAGTAGACTGAGAAGGTAGGTGAAAGATAAAATATACAAGTGGAAGAATGGGAAAAGAAGGGGAGAGACGGTCAACCATTGATTTAATAGTATCTTCCTAGGAGGTGACTGAGATACTGGGTATTTTTGAATTTGGCTAAATTGGTTATTGCTGCTAGGCTTTCCATGTGGTGACCATTGAAATTATGGAAATGTTCCAATACTTCTCCCATGGCAGGAATAATTGATTTCCTAAGTGGAAAATACAGGAAGAACAAAAGAAGCACTCTGGGATTTCATTGCTACAAAATTCAGGTGTTTGGCTTTGGTTGATTTAATTATATACAACACTCCAATAAGTTGTGCAGAAGCAACATAGATTTGAGGTAGGCTTTGGAACTCGAATATCTGGATGGATAAAAGTTTGCAATATGTTTCAGCCATTACACCAGCCACACTGCCTGTGTTAGTCATTCACTTTGTAACATACTGGTTTATGAACCAATTGGAAACGAACTTAAACTTGTGGTGCTCCTGAGACTTGTCCCTTTTGTCACATGACTACAGAAGCTGAACAACTTATTTATAATGTCTCCACTCAAAATAGATGGTCAGTAGAAATGTGTTTATATTCAAATGTTGGTCTAATGCAGTGCTTTGTACGATTATGTAGAATTGTTGATATTGAACATTGTCTCACTTGCTCGAAAATAGTGTCAGTATTTGAAGTTCTTAATAAATAACTTCTGATTTCAGCTTTTATGGTTTGTTCCAATTTTTATAAGCCTGGAAAAACTCAATAGTTGGAATAAATAGCTGAAGTCAAGGAATTCATTAATTATTGCAAAAGGGTTGGGCTGCAATTAATGGAATACATTACCTTCTGATGCAGCCCTGCTACATACATTAAGTAAACTAAAACACTCAAAGGTATAGTCACCTCCTAGTTTATTTTAAACTCTAATCCAGAATGACGCTAGAGAAGGAAATGATAGGTGGCCTTCAAGCAGTATACCTAAAGAGACAGAACCTTTTAATGGTGATGTAGGAACAAAAAAAGCATGAAGTTAACAAAACAATTCAAATCTATAGTCTATTGCTTCAGAAGGCTGCTCAGTGCTTGCCCAGAAAGATGTCTATCAACTTCTATCCTGAAGCATACTAATCATTTCTATTACTTTTAGTGTATTTAAAAATTAACTCTGCTCCCTTCTCAAATAATTGTCCTCTTCCATGCTCCATCCCTTTCCTCAGGCATTATCCAATGATACTTTTATCCTTCTAGATAAAACCTCTGATAGTGTATTATGTAATTTGAAGTGATTGTTGAATGGTCTTTCCCTACACTCTTGCCAGTTGCATGTATGATCAGACCTGTGCTACAGTTACTTCAACTTTCTCATTTGCTCCTTTTTTATTATCTTTGGTATTTTCCTGACTTTTGACTTGGTCGAAAATAATATTTTTGAAAGTTGAGGGCACAATGTTAAGCAATTATAAGCATCACCACTCCTTTATCTGATTTGGTTCATTATTAGTTGCAAAATTTGCATTGATTGGGAAGTAAGTAAAATTATAGAAACATCCTCAGCCAAAGTGCAACATAGACATCAATTTACAACACTGGGAATAGTTTTGTGTCTATATTTTAATAGTAAGTTGCACATCTTTGTGTAGCAATATAAAACCATGTCTATTTCATAAAGTGAGATCATTATTATAAAACATATTCCAGCACATTGTGCTGTACAGAATAAATCAAAATTCACCATCACCTGATAGCAACTGAAACCATAACTCCTGTTCAACACTACACCTGAACACTATCAGCCATTTGAACTCATAACAATTTACATTTAATACTGAACAAACTACCAGATCCTTACGTAGGTCACAAGGCTTGATGCTGCCCCTCCAAATAAGTTGAAATGGACAAAAAAATGCTAGGTTCACTTCAGAACTTTGCCATTGAGACTTAAGTTACTCATGGATTAATCTAAATTTTTTATCACTATAATCTCAAGTGAGGATATATTAAAGTACTAAAGAACTTTTTTTTACATTTGTACACGTGTACATCAACCTCTGTCAGCTTCAGATTAAAGTCTTTTTGGAATAAAACAGGATGAGTAACCTATTGCTGTCATTCATCCAGGCCCCTGCAATCTGCTTGGGTTTGAGTAGAAAACAAAAGCAGCCAATATTCCCTATCCCTATACAAAAGCCTACTTGGATATCAATACATGTGAATATCAACAGAGGTTTAATTTTCATATGGCTGGAGAGAATGCCAGCACTTGTGATTGAAGAATGGTCATTGCCAATTAGCTCCCATCAAACCGCAAAGCTTAGAATCTCATTCAAATAAGATTCATTTACTCGGCTTGCAGGAGTAAGTGGTGTTGCTCCCTCTGGGTGGAGCATCCAGAATTAGTGATCAGTTTCTGTGTAAGGGATACACCTTGCCCACCACAAAAAAGGATGGGAATCTTTGGAATTTAATAGCCCAGGAAACAGTGGATACACAACATCAAGTACACTCATGTCTCTAAATTGACAGATTATCGTTCACACAAAGGAAATGCAGGGATCAGAAAGGATGAGGAGGATTAGATCAACCACAATAACACAGATTTTTTCTATCATGATCCTAGTCCTGACACACTTAGCATTCCACTTGTGGCATGGAATAAACCAAGGCAGTTTAACAAACAAAAATTTATTTTACCTCATATGCAGAAATGACATTTGGGGGGGCAGCTGATTTAAATACAAGTCATACTATATTTCATTATGTTCTTATTCACAATCCAGCCAGTCTTTGTCAGCAAAGGCAAGACATCACAAATTAAAAAAAACACAGGGGAGATGATACTGACTGCAGCAAACCAGTATAAGAAACAAAGGATTCAAGGAAAGGCTGTATCAGGTTTTATAGGTAGCAGACAGGGGCAAATAAACCTTTGAATTTGTCAACAATGTATGTAAGAAAATAGGCACTCTCAAACAACTTGGACACTTTGTCCATTAACTTTTCTACATTCCCCAGGCAGTTCTATACAGCAAAAATACATACATTCCGTACACACAAAAGTTTCGACTTACAAAACTTCACAAATAAAAAGCCATAGCAACCCCATGGTTTAAACATTTTATTTACAGAGTTCATCTGATTGTGCAGCAATCTGAATAGGTGCTACACTTTTCACCTGAAAAATGACAATTTCAATGTGGAATATAATTTAAAAAAACATGAATATGCCACACAAAAAGGTATCTTGGAACCAAGGAAGTCAGCACAATTCACTGGTATTAAAACAGCAAAATGCCAAATTAAACATTCAACAGATAAGAATCTCTTTCAGTCTGGGATTTTACAAGATTGCCAGTTTACAGCTTTTACTCATGAAATAGATTAGATTTTACGTTTTAGAGATGACCTTTTAATGAACAGAACCAGAGCCTTTGATTTGCTTGTCCTGTGTAATCAAACTGTTATGTGCACTGAGGTGGTCAGGGATTAAAGATGATTTCAAATTACAGAAGAAATGAAACTATATTCCATGATTCCTCATGAGTGGAGTCAGAAGATGCATTTTGATAACCAAAACTTTATTTTGTACACAGAATTAAAAGCAATAAATCCAGGTCAGATTCGCTGAGCTGCGAACATTAATTAGGCTCTTATTCCCTACATAGGTAGATGTTATCATTTCATCGGGCTCTCACGGAGTTCCAATGAATGGTCAAAGGCTTGAGTGTTGTATGGTACGATTGTCTGTTATCCCATCTCTGGAGCGAAGCCAGCGTTCCACCTTCATTCATTATCCCATCGCCCTGTTCCAAAAGACAGTCATTGTATAGGAACAGGACATTCTGCAGTTGTCAAGAAGGCAGGGTCCCCTTAAGATACCACATTCCACCATGACTTGCACAGCAGTCCTATGAAAAAAAGTTCAATCGGACAATTACAATACTAGGGAATGCCAGGAAATGAAATGAAAGATTTGTATTTGGATTATTTCATGCATGGCCTGGAGATGTAGGTGTCACAGGCAAGGTTAGCATTTACTTACTATCTTTAGATGCCCTGAGATGGTGGTGAAAAGCTTGTACAATGGAGGGCAGTTACAAGTCAATAAGATTGAAACTCAAATCACATATCAGCTCAACTGAGTAAGACTGGTATCTTTCTTTCCCAAAGTGTATTAGTGAAACAAGCTTTTTACAACAGCTGTATTTTTATTGACAAGGATCTACATTTATATTGTACCTTTAACGTAACAAAATGCCATTAGGCACTTCATAAATGCATTACAAACCACTGAGCTACAGAAGGCAATATTAGAACAGATGACAAAAAACTGGGTCAAAGATGCAGATGTTAAGGAGTGTCAAGGGGAAGAGAGAGGCAGGAGTGGTCAGGGGGCAGTGAGCTCAGGGCCCCCATACAGCTGAATGCATGTCTGTCAATGGTGCTGCAATCAAAATTAGGCATGTGTGGGAAGCCAAAGTTGGAGGAGTGCAGAGATCTTGGGACATTATGGGCTGGAAGAGATTATAAACATAAGAGAAGTGAGGTTAAGGACAGATTTGAAAACAAGAATGAGATTTTAAAATGTAGGTAGCGCCAAAGAACGTGAGAGGTGATTGGTAAGCAGGACTTGCTGAGAGTTGAGCTATTTAAGAGGAGTTCAGGTGTACAGAGTTTGGAAGATGGGTAGTTACTTTACCATCATTTCCACTTTAGACCAGAGCTCTGCTTCATTATATAAGGCAAATTTCAACTTCTGCATTAAGCTGTTGGCCAAATTACCTTCAGAACTTTATCCACATCGGGCTTACTGAGACTTTCTCCAAAATCCTGGCCCAGTTTAGACTGAATGACATTCCTACGCACTCGATAATTTTTTGAAAAAATTTCAAGGAGTATCTGCCGATGCTGAAATGAGAAAAACGTCAGTCATGCATCACTGAAGTAACAAAGCAAGCCTGTTTCAAGTATCAGAACTACATTGACAGGTGGAGGCTCTCAAACAGCAATCAATCCCACTCTCGCTCTTTCCCCACAGCTGTGCTATTTCTTCCTCTAAGTGTATTTCTAATTCCAGCTGTTATTATTGAAGCTGCTTCCACCATCCATTCAGACAGTGCATTTAAGATCAGTACTCATACTTAAGGAAAGAATTTCTCATCTCCCCTCTGGGTCTTCTACTAATCATTTCTGGTTTCAACAACTCACATTCCAGAGGAAACAGTTTCTCTCGTCTCTTAAATCCCTTCATAAGAGTTTACACCCCATTCCATTTCACTTGACCTTATCCACTCTGTAATTACTGTATCCAGCCCCTGTTTATTGACAGAGGTTGGGCCTTTTCCAAAGTAACATAAACCAGTCAATATCCTATCCATTGTTTTTCTCAATTCTATTGACATCAAGGTCAGAAGACACTAGATATGTCAGACACCGTCCTAAGACACATATCATTATACAAATACCCCCATCGCCATGCCTTGTTGAAATGATTGTAGATCAGTAATCATCCCCAGGCCGATACTCCTAATCCTCTGAGTCCCACAACTGCCATCTCACTGTTTACCGTCACAATATTAAGTGACATTGCAGTTTGATTGCTTTCATGATATTAATAAAACTTTATTTTCTAGGTTATTTTGTGTCTGTGGGAATAAAAGCCATGTATTTTTCATGCTGATGACTTCAATGCAATTTTCTTCCTTTTGATCTCATCTTGCTTCTAGAAAATCAGGTTTACATCTTGGCTGAAGGAATCCTTCCAGAGATTACCTAACATAATGTGATCTGACACAGCAGGCCATTTGACCCATCATACCTGCACTGCATTTTTCACTCAGTCTACCCAATGAATTCCATGCCTCCAATTTCTCCCAGTAGCCCTGGAAAGCCAGTTATTAAATTTGCTTTCACTGTATTCCAGATGGTAATAACTCACTGAATAAAACAATTTTTCTCTGTCTCACCCCACTGGCTCATTTGCTAATTATCTCACCCTGGCCTTGAATTATCCAGCAACTTCCCAGTTCACCTCACTTCTTTAATCCTCTTAGGCCCTGCTGCTGTTCTGCACGATGGGCTGAGCCCTTAACAATGAAAACCACAAGAAACTAAGTGGTCTGTAGATTAAAGCAGGATTCAAGAGCTTTTAAACAACAATTGCAAAAAATACTTTGGAATAAGACACTTGCCTGATCAAAGGAGTCCCCAGCTTCCCATAGTGCAAACACCTTCTGTTCGTCAGCTGTTGCGGTCGTCTGTGGAGGGAACTGAACAGCATCTCTGTAAGTAAATATGATCCTACACTCAAACTGAAAACCAAACCGGGAGCACTGAGTGATGGAATGTTTGGAACTCCATCCATTCACAGTGGCAAGGGCTGGCACTGGATCAGACAAGCCCAAAACATTGCTGTGGTGAACAAATGATTTACCAAGGTCACTCAGTGTCCTGACAGAGGAAAATCAGAGTCTGGACATTTAGCTTCAGGCAGTCCAGTGATCGAAGTCTAAAAAGGCTCCAGGATTGACAAACATTGGGGAAGATAGAAACTAGGAACAGAAGGAGGTCAGAATCAACCAGGAGAAAGTGAGGATTGCTGGAGGTCTCCTCGGATGCTGCCTGACCTGCCGTGTTTTTCCAGCACTACACCCTCGATGCAGAAGTAGGTCATTCAACCTTTCAAGTCTTCTCCACCATTCAAAACAATCATGAGTAACCTTCTAACTCAATGCTAAGTTCCTGCTTGCTCTACATACTCCTTGATGCCTTTAATATCTTAAAAAGAACCTCTGGTGTATATATAAGCAGTGACCCAGCACCCACAGCCTTTGTCACAGGCTGACTATCTGCGAGTAAAGAAATGTTTCCTCATCTCAGTCCTAAACAGCCTACCTCATATCCTGAGCCTGTGACCTATGGCTCTAGACACCACAGTGTATTGTCGAGGCAAGTGTGCAGGTGTGAGCTCAGTAACACAACTGCTCCCTCTGGTTTGGCAAAACTGTCTGGGCCTGGCTATGTAAGAGTGGGCTAAGAGAGTGAACAAACTCCATTTTGGGTTACAGACTCAACATTACAAATGATTTCTATGCATGTCAGATAGCTGGATAAAATATAAAATTAAGGTCTACATAAACATCAATTGCATTACAATCAGGAAGGAAGAAATAAATATATTGAGTAAATAACTTTTCTTTCATATTCAGGATATCCCAAAGAACTTAAAAAGGACTTAAGATATGGGTGTTGATATTAAACCCAGCATTTATTGCCGACTTAACTTCCCTTGACACGGGAAGCATTGCAGTCCATGTGGTGCATGACTGTCAGTTGGTTGATACAAAGGAGAGATTTGCTAGGCCACTTCTGGGGGCAGCAAGGAGAAACTGAGGACTGCAGATCCTGGAAATCAGAGTCAAAGAGTGTGGTGAAGAGCTTATGCTCAAACGTCGATTCTCCTACTCCTCGGATGCTGCCTGACCGGCTGTGCTTTTCCAGCAGCACACTCTTGCACGTTGCAGGGGGCAGTTAAGAGCCAACAACGTTGATGTGGGTTGGGATTCAGGTTAGACCAGATAAGATCAGGAAGACAAAACTTTTCTATAGGATACTAATGAACCTGTTGGGTTTAAGACAAATCAGCAGTTTCATGATCACTTTTTTTATTCTGTATTTTTATGAATTCTTAAGCTAAGGTGGGGTTTGAAAATAAAAGCTCTGATTGGAACTTTAGTTTTACATCTATGGATTTTATGCTCTGTATCGTAACCTCAACAACGACTGGTCCAAGGGTACCTCACAGCCAAAAGATTAATTCTGGAGTGCAGTTGCTCTACTCTAGAATAGGTAAACATAGAAACAATTTGTACACACCAAGATCCCACAATCAGTCACGGTCCAAGCAATCTTGTTGGTAGAAAATGAAGATCTCAACAAACAGAGAGAAGATCAAGCATGCATAATCCTCTCAACATTGAGTCAAAGTGCCTGCACACATTAAATGCTTGCCCTAACACCGAGGATTTACCAGAGATTGTTTAGTTGACAGAGTTATATATAATTACAAATAATTACACTGAACTATAGCACTAAAACAGACCTTCGGGCTCAACATGTTTACATCTGTGTTCATATTTCACATGAGCCACCTCCCACTCCAATATGTTTCATCCTAGCAGCGTATCATCCTTCTACTTACTCTTTTGTATGTTTCTCAGCTTCCCCTTAAATGTGCCATTCACCTCAGCACTCCCTATGGTAGAGTCCCATTACTCTCTGGGCGAAGACATTTCTCTTGAATTCCCATTTAGATTTTTAGGCAACTACTCTACACTTATGGCCCCAAACTTTGCTTCTCCAACAAATGGAAAACAACAGAATCAAGCCAGATACACCTATCACCAGGACTGATGCAATGCCACAACAGATACAACCTTGGCAGCTGCAACACAGGGGCAAGTCCTAAACATGAAGTGCTGGATTTATAAACCAAGCATGTAACAGTTTTGTTGGCAAATTGCTATAAGAGCCAGGAATATGGACATTAACCTGCATAAGGTACTTTCAATCAGCATTATTTTGAACGCTCATTCACTTCAGGTTGTTTCGCTCAAAATCTATAATCTAGACAGCAGAAAGGAAGCAAAAAGCTGCAATTTGAGATTTATTGATGTCTCACTTATAGTTTACATCATCACTCGGAATAAACTGTAGCTTCGTTGTGGCCTGTTGTAGCTCAACATGTCTTCAATTTACAGTCAACAAAGTCCTTCGTGGGCTCCCACTTTATTTCCAGATCATTCAGCACAGAGAAGGGAGTTCAGAGGTTAGCAGCCATTTACTGACAGTAACTGGCTTATTGTTAGTGAATCCAGAAAACTTTCAAGAGGTAAGAGAAACAAAAACAAAAGCATCACAACAACCCGGCTTTTTTATCGTTTAAAATCTCTCTGGAATCATGAAGCACAGGAGGCCATCTGGTCAATTATACCAATTTGGCATTTTTGCACTAAATTCAAAGATAGTTTAGGTTTCACACTGATATGAGATATCTCACACACATTCTCTAATCAAAAAGGAAACGTAGATGCAGTAACATGCTGGGAGGAAGGAGAGACAACGGAATGGGCGGAGTGATTTTCCAATCTTGAACCCTGCAGTCACATCCTGGAATTGAAGAAAGCAAACAAAAGTTTGCTAACATCAACGAAACAGATATAGTTTCCCACTTAAAAAGTTTCTTAAAATCCCAGCTCTATGCGTTTAGTCAGAGCATATTTCATCATATGGTTCAGGGTCACATTTTGTCTGGTAATGCTCCTGTGAGCACCTTGAGAAATTTCTAAGATGCATTAGAAGCACAAGCCATCACTGTTACTGCTGGATCTAACACTAAAATAGCCTGAACTGCAACAGGTTTGGGATTTCAAAGGAAATTCAGGTCAAATACAAGCTGGATTTGTTGTCCAGTTTAGCTGTTCGAATTTAGTGCAAGCGAATCCCATCATCATCGTGTCTGGAGCTTATGTGGCTCTTTAACAGCATGATAAATGACAGTATGGATGGCAGATCGGAGATTTGGTGCACAGTTGTGCTCACTGCATCAAAACTGGAAGGAGAACAACATTTCCTTCAAGAATCAGCTACACATTAACCATAAGATATAGGAACAGAATTAGGCCATTCAGCCCACTACTCCACTATTCTATCAAGACGGATATGTTTCTCAACCCCATTCTTCTACCTTATCCCAGTAACTTTGATCCCCTTACTACTCAAGAATCTCTCTCTTTGAAAATACTTGGTTTGAACTTGTGACAAGGACACTTTATTCCAGCACTTTCTAACTCTAACTTCCCAGACTCTGTGGCTAACATTCACTGGAGTAGTCCATAGCACTGGCTCCATTAAAGCTCCTCTTTTGTTATTTCAATGTGCATTTCAATGCCTCAGACTAAAATCCTGATTGTTCACTTTTATCATCAAGATGCTGCTGTGACAGGGAGAGAATGAACAGCATTAAACCAATGTTCATCAGCTCTTTTATAGAAGGCTCACTTCATTAAAACTATTTCCTCCTGAATGCAAATAAAAAATGGCCTCAAAATTGCCCAGAGATGTACGTGTAATGTGTGTGTTGGAAGCACCTCTGTAATCTTACAGCCACATTGTTAACAACTTACAACAATTGCTATGGTAAAATTAAAATTAAGCATTGAAAATGGAAGCTGTGGCATAGCAACAGTAAATGTGTCTTGGTATCAGGTTACAAGATTGCACGATATCTAGTCAGGGCGTTTGGTGGGTGTAGAAGGGGTTTGAGATTAATAGTCTTTTCCAGTTCTTTACCTATGCCTAGAGAGTTGCCACCACTCATAGCCCATGGACTGCAAACACCTTTTGCTACATTCCAATGGCTAGTATTGTATAAAAATATAGCAACATTATATAATAATTATTGCCAGTGGGCCAACACCTACACAGCCAGACTACAGTTCTGACAGTCAACTCCAAACTCTGCTTCAGCAAACTCTCTCTCAACAATTAAAGGAAAGAGCTGGACAACTCAGACCCCTCAGCAAACCACTAGATTTTGGTATTTTTGTTTAATAAATGATTAAAAAGGGAGTCAAAGGTTATCAGGGTGAGGGGTCGGGGGTTGATCATGGAGCTGAGGTGACAATCAGAGCAGTTCTGGATTTTACTGAGTGGTGAAGACTCAAAATGCTGAATAGCTCAATCATGCTCATACTTCGTTATGCTCTTCCATTAAGAATCATGCATCAGTTTTTCATATGCTCTTCACGGACAAATTATAGCAGCCATTGTAGAAACAGATGATTCCAGCAAAAAAATAAACAGAGCTCAAGACACTAACTCACTGCTTGCAGTATTTACCAGCTTTTGGTCGATGGGATGTGACTGCCATTTTATACATGGTCATCCTGAATCACAGACTTGTGACAGCACACAGGACATTCAGCCCCATTGTGTCTGTACTGGCTCTTGGAATGAGCAATTCAGAGTTTCTGATCACCCGCACGGTATGAGTTTCCCTGCCACACACCTCTAAGCTGTCAGTAACCCTCATTCTCCATCATATCAATAAAAAGCCAGTTCAATCTATGACTACGCCTTTATGAACATGCAACAATATTGGACAGGATTTACAGTATGTAAGGTAACTGTTCATCTCAGGTCTGTGCTGGTGATTATACTCCACACGAGTCTCCTCCCACCCCTCTTTATCTCAGGTCTAATCCTTTCTCCCTCATGTGCTTAACCAGTTTGAGCCCTGTATAATTGGCTCAAGTTACCAGTCTGTATCATTATATTTTGGGAATACTCCAGAGGGCTTCATATTTCAGATTGATGAGCTGTATGTAGCTAATGAGGGTCACTGGGCTATGGAGCTCGAACTAAATTACAGGAGGCACCCAGCCGCCAGCTTTTCTAACAATGTGTTCCCGGTTTAGTCATCACCCTGGGAAATAAACCTGGAGCTTTGGTATTTTGCTGCTTATTCAAAACTAGTAAATGATATCACAGGAACATTTGATGCTCCATCGGGTTTTAGAATTTTCAATAAAAGCATTCACAACACATCATACCATTATTTCTCAGCGTGCAAATAATTTGTCCTTTCTCGCTGCATGTGAAATCCCTCATTGATGCTAATATCAATGTGTGAATGAACACTTCTGCAAAGAGTGGGAACAGATCTAATCATACATGCAAATTCAATCAAGGGTATAGTGCAATTCTGCTCTAATTCTTCACCTGACAGAACGCTTGCTGTTATTCAGATATTCATCTTAAGGCATTCCAAAGCAATTTACAGCCAATTAATATTTTTTGATGAACAGTCATTTCACATGCAGATAGAGCAGACAATTTATAAATTCTTGAGACGTGAGTTGGCAGATCATAATCAAGGCTGACACTCTGATATCGCACTGAAAGAGTGTGACAATACTGGAAGATTCATCTTTCGTTTAAGTGCAGATGCATTACTCAAGACAGCTGCAGTTACTTTGCACACCATGCCAACAAATTCAACTCCAAAATCAACTATGTTCCTAAGCAAGAGGTAGAGACAGGAGGAATGGCAGTTATAGGAAGGGGGAAAAGTCTCAGATACAGTCACATAGATGGGTTAACTCCAGGAAGGGTGAGAGAGGTCGGCACTCAGGGCAGGAGTCTTTTGTGGATATACCCATTTCAAACAGGTATGCTGTTTTGGAAAGTGTAGGAGGTGATGGATTCTCAGGGGAACGTAGCACGAACAGCCAAGTTTCTGGTATTGAGACTGGCTCTAATGCAACGAGGGGTACGTCGGCTTCCAAGAGATCAACGTGCTTGGGGATTCTGTAGTCAGAGGTACAGACAGATGTTTCTGTGGCTAGCAGAGAAAAAGCAGAATGGTGTGTTGATTCCCTGGTGCCAGGATCAAGGATGTCTCAGAGAGGGTGCAGAATGTTCTCATGGGGGACAGGGGCCAGCAAGAGGTCATTGTCCACAACGATACAGGAAAGGAAAAGGTTCAGATTCTGAAGGGAGATAACAGAGAGTTAGGCAGAAATTTAAAAAGGAGGTCCTCAAGGGTACTAATATTTGGATTACTCCCAGTGCTATGAGCTAGTGAGGGCAGGAATAGGAGGATAGAGCAGATGAATGCATGGCTGAGGAGTTGGTGTTTGGGAGAAGGATTCACATTTTTGGATCACTGGAATCTCTTCTGGGGTATAAGTGACCTGTACAAGAAGGACATACTGCACATAAATTGGAAGGGGTCTAATATACTGACAGGGAAATTTGCTCGAACTGCTTGGGAGGATTTAAACTAGTAAGGTAGGGGGGTGGGACCCAGGGAGATAGTAAGGTAGGGGGGTGGGACCCCGGGAGATAGTGAGGAAAGAGATCGATCTGAGACGGGTACAGCTGAGAACAGAAGTGAGTCAAACAGTCAGGGCAGGCAGGGACAAGGTAGGACTAATAAATTAAACTGCATTTATTTCAATGCAAGGGGCCTAACAGGGAAGGCAGATGAACTCAGGGCATGGTTAGGAACATGGGACTGGGATATCATAGCAATTACGGAAATTAGGGATGGAGGTTGGCAAACGTGGTGCCACTGTTTAAGAAGGGCGGTAAAGACAAGCCAGGGAACTATAGATCAGTGAGCTTGACCTCGGTGGTGGGCAAGTTGTTGGAGGGAATGGCAGCTGAATGTTCCAGGATACAAATGCTACAGGAAGGATAGAAAGGGAGGCAACAGAGGAGGGGGAGTGGCATTTTTGATAAGGGATAGCATTACAGCTCTGCTGAGGGAAGATATTCCCAGAAATATATCCAGGGAAGTTATTTGGGTGGAACTGAGAAATAAGGAAGGGATGATCACCTTATTGGGATTGTATTATAGACCCCCCCCCAATTGTCAGAGGGAAATTGAGAAACAAACTTGTAAGGAGATCTCAGCTATCTGTAAGAATAATTGGGTAGTTATGGTAGGGGACTTTAACTTTCCAAGCATCGACTGGGACTGCCATAGTGTTAAAGGTTTAGATGGAGAGGAATTTCTTAAGTGTGTACAAGACAATTTTCTGATTCAGTATGTGGATGTACCTACGAGAGAAGGTACTTGACCTACTGTTGGGAAATAAGGCAGGGTAGGTGACTGAGGTGTCAGTGGGGGAGCACTTTGGGGCCAGCGACCATAATTCTCTTTGTTTCAAAATAGTGATGGAAAAGGATAGACCAGATCTAAAAGTTGAAGTTCTAAATTGGAGAAAGGCCAATTTTGACGGTATTAGGCAAGAACTATCAAAAGCTGATTGGAGGCAGATGTTCGCAGGTAAAGGGAGCTGGAAAATGGGAAGCCTTCAGAAATGAGACAACAAGAATCCAGAGAAAGTATATTCCTGTCAGGGTGAAAGGGAAGGCTGGTAGGTATAGGGAATGCTGGATGACTAAAGAAATTGAGGGTTTGGTTAAGAAAAAGAAGGAAGCATATGT